>NW_023596136.1:453652-570862 GCF_011947565.3 Pollicipes pollicipes
CTGTCCGTTGTCCAGCTCATACTGGTAGTTGTAGTTGCCCTGCTCATCCTGGTCGAACGACTGGCTAAGGATTGACCTGGGGCTGGTTCTGGGGCGCAGCCAGGGCCGAAGCCACCACGGCGAACACGATCATCTGTGGACACGGGACAGCGCCGTTCAGCGCTGGTGGCACACGGCCACACCGATCCCCGGATCTGCACAGAAACACGCGTGTACGGCTGTGCCGCCGAGTTGAGGTGCACGACGGCACGAACTCCGCACACATGTTTCAGTCAAGACGGGCTAGATTGGTAAGGTAGAACTGGGAACTTCTTGGCGGCTTTTCTCTGAAAGCGGAGCGGTAGACGTTGGCTTAAAAGAGGAAAGATAACTCAAAGAGAAATTATCCGAACGAAACACAACTTTCTTCCTATCTCACACACTGTATTTAAATTGCATTTGATTAATTGATGACCAGGTTCTTAATATAGGGAGATCACGAAAATCACAGAAATTTTATCTGGTCATGATCAGCGCTGCTCTGAGTCTCTCAGGCTTCGCCGCCGAGTCCGCTACCCAACTTCGCTCGACTAGATCGCCCTGCCACCTGGCGGCCATTGCTGGCACTAGGCGGCCCCTTCAACACTCACCAGCTTCATGGCTGCGCGGTGTGGGTTGGGATCACGAGCTGAGTGCGTCGAGAGACTGTTGCCCATCGCTTGGTGGCCGGTGCTTTTATACGCCGCCCCGGCTCTCACTGTGGCGGCCGTTGGCCATGGAGCCTCTCGGCTGCCAACCGAGGCTCCATCTTCCGGGCGGTGGCGGCGGAGATGGGTGAGCGGCCCGAGGACAGCCCTGCGGCGTGCGAGCAGGGCCATCAGGACCAGGGGTGCACCTGGGATTGTTCCTTAGGTCGGCAGCACGGAAAGGGGAGCCATTGTTAGAACTACGCACACTCGCACCCGAACCGTCTTCATAGCACTTGTGGTTATTTAGTGGAGAGGATGGGAGGCATGTGTACCTTTTTTATTGTGGTCGTAATATTCTCGGTATATCACTGATCAAGTACTTTGGCTCAACGGGGAACTAGTCTGCTGGGCTCTCACTATAATGCAGTGTTAAATCCTCGTTAAAAAAGGGAAGTAGGTCCGTTGAAAAGTTCTACGGTCTCATGGGTTCAACAATGGACAAATTGTCGTTAAATGGACTTGTAGACAACACCCGTGATGTAGAATAACCATAACACCTTCATGTGTGCATTGAGGGGAAAATTCTCCCTGCACTGTATCATTACACTTAATGTGAAAACTGCACGGCAAACGTACGCCACTTCACAGCGAATGCCGACACAGACTCATGTTGTGTGTGTACCTCGGTAAACATGGCAAAGTGGAATACAAAAAAGGTGCTAAACGAAAAGACGTCATAAGCATCAGGATAAAATGGAGAACATTTAAACGTTGTTTCGAGCTCTCAAAAGGAATATTTAGGTTCGTCTTAGAGTACACTCATCTTTCCCGTATTACGCAAACAACGTTTTATTTGAAATGTGTTTCGCGAAATGCCATCTGCAGTTGAAGCTGGCATTTTGAGCCAAATGCTTGCACGCTGTTTGCCTTTCATTTGTGGCGTTTGCGCAAAAGCCACATAATGTTTTTCATCGAAATTTGTAAAAGAGTGGAGCCAATTTCCCACAACTTCTAGCTTTATGACAGTGATGACCTTCATGCGTATTATCTGCATGCATTTTTGTAGAGTTGTGCAGCATATGACACACCGCGGACACAATGGCACTCTAGCTGTTCAAGCTGATTGAATCAATAAATGCATCATTCGCCAGTCATGTCTCTACGACCACACGGTGTTCTTTATGTTTGAGGTCATTGCAAACTCCATGATTTCGCTGAGGTCTTGTTTTATTTGTTTATCTTTGTGCTTAGCAAATGGAACCAAACTCAGTCATAGAACTCTTGCTCTGATTCGCCGTTTTCATACCGCAGACTGATAGGAAGTGGGGGGAGGCGATGGTTGATGCGACCTCCTGGCATTTACAAACTAGTGAAGATTGAGCTTGGAGGAGAATACGAGCGAAGTGGATAAATTGTAATACCAGAACTCGCCATTGGTTTGAGTTTTTATGCTGTGAGCTCAATACTTGACCCAATTATGTGTGCGAGGTTCAGAAATCGAATTGTGTTTTTGTGTAATTTTGAGTAAAATGTGTGTGTCCTACGTGTGACAGCAAGACAATGAGAGCACATAACTTAGCTAATGTAACAACGTCGGCGCGCCCGGCGCGTTCCGCGTCATCGTCGGTCGCCGCCGGCCGTAGATCGCCGTGCAATGTTCTCCAAAGACCGCCGCTGCTCCAAAGCCAGGAGAACCAGACACATGTTTTGGGTGTAAAACCCCGCAAAACGGATGCCCCATAGGCTACGAAAAATTGAACACGATTGAATGGTATTCTGGAAAGGCACTCTCAAAAAGCCTTAGGGGTGGTCACATCCAACCAGCTGCCCTACGAAGGCGATTATTAACAAACAGTTCTTGTGAGTATGACAGTATGATGGTGATAAGGGTTTTAGGGCGCGTCGACTTCTAGGGTCATTTTGCGCCGAGTATGACAGTAGAGAGTAGAATATTGTATCCAGTATTTTCACCGCGAAATGATGTCTGTACAGAGCAATCATCATCCGGATCTCAAAGCATAACCAAGGAGCAGCCGTTTCCTTTAACACAACTACATGCACTATGGTACGACACGTCAGAAACTTAGCTCTTAATTGTCATGTCCAGCATGCATCACAAATATTTCGTTGTGTCCGCTTTCTATCAAAACGGCCATAGGTTCAGTTCGCACTAAAACAGCAAATTTCATTGACCTGGACACCGAGCATATTGGCTACTTCGGTAAAGCAATGGTATATTTCGGTTCAAATATCAGACAATTCTGATTTATGTGTGGAATTAAGCACTCGACATGAGTGAACACAACTAAGACTTGCACCAACAAAAGGGTAACTAAAATAAAAAGCAGCGCCTTCATAGATTGACTGCGAAGAGGAGCATGCCTGCTAGGTCACGTCCAGCGAACAAGGCACATCTTCCTCACAGCACAAGGGTGAAATTATTTTGAAATTGTGGTTGTTCGCGTCGCAGACTGCAGCGTTCGTTGGTGCGATGACACCAGTAAACTAATCAACGTGTGGAAATGCAGTACTGATTGTTGCTGCAGTCGTCAGGACATCACCTGGCGGTAATTTGGAAGACGGCTGAAGTGCTGGTTATTGTCAGATTTGTACTCACTGCCGTGTAGAATTACAAAAGACAGCTCTCTAGGCAAATGCGGGAGGTCGAGAAACAGCAGGGCATGCTTGTTTAGTGTAATGTCAGATCTTACTCCGTCGCATCAATGAAAAGACTTCGGCACATATTGCGTAAAGCCCGGTACAGAGGCATGGAGGGGGCGCAGCCTGGTGGCCAGGTGTCTCGAGATTGCAGGCTGCCGCCTCTCCAGTTGCTACCACGGGTCAAGTTCACTGAATAAACAGGCGGCCACGGTGACGTCTGCGTCACTCATGCGTTGTCATTGTCGCGCGGTAACAGCTGACCATGTGCTGATGCAAGTTTACGATTGATGATTATTTGATAGCCTTGGCGTGTTTGATAGTTGAAGTTTGATAGTCCCACGCCAGCAATGTTTAGAAGAAGAAGGATGTTGCCTTCCGTCAGTTGGAGCTGCTTGTGCTGACACACGAAATACATGTCGGTATTTCTCGAAAATGTATTAGCCATGTCTTGTTTAGTTTACCCCATACAGCTGCACAGATAGATGTTTGAGAATCCCAGTTTGCGCCTTTTGCCCAAAAATTTTGGATGTCACTGTTCGGGGGAATCTTTTGCAAGTCATTAAGTTCTTTGACACGGTCATGCATAATAGTGAAGTTTCATCGCCCACAAACTGGCTAGCAAACAAAAACTAGACGGGGCTGTCATGCTGCGAAATGTACCTTTAGCATGTCATTAGCCTGCCTCCCCCTTAACACACCTTTGGAAAGGTTTCTACGCCCAGTGTAAATCATTTTGTGCTTTCGATAAGGTGCGGTTGTTGTATCAATTCAACCAATTACAATGTTAGTGATCGATGTCTTGTTTTTGACAATATTAAATGGGACAAGTACATAAGCAGTACCTAACCTTACCATTGAAGTAACGTAGGCTGTTATCCAGTGGCTATATGCAACTGCCCCAGCCAGTGAAGATCGGTTCAGTTCTATATCGCTTTTTCGTATCACTTTAAATTGTAAATGCATTCATGAAGTATCAGCTTTGCACTTCATTATAAATGCCACGGAGCAGTTTTCTTTTAAAAAAGTATTAACGCCCCATTGATGATTAAATTAGAGGTCCCCGACCAAACCACCTGAAAACTAGAATGTGCATCAGACGCTAATTTGTACTCATCCATATCTACCTGTCGTGCCCACGGTTTCGTCTTCGCTGCTGTTAGAGGTATACGTGGTATCTCATATGGAAGGTGACTTGCTGGCCCATAATGAACAAACAAATCTTAATGCGATGGCATATATTGAAAGCAGGTTTCTGTACAGTAACAACAGAGAGCTTTAACCCACTCGGTCTATTCGCGAGCGGGGAAGACGGATAAACCCAGGTACATACGAAAACGGAAAGGTACGTAACAACGCATGGCAGGGGACTGATCACAAAGGAGTTAGCGGCCGCGGCCGGCGGTCCCACTACTGGGTCTCGGCCCAGAACAGCTCCGGGTGGTCGGCCCGCAGCTGCTCGTACTCAGCAATCTGCGCCGGCGCCACGGGCAGGTGCGGCGCATCCGGCTGGAAGCCTCCCTCGTTGGCCGCGTACGACACCGAGTACGTGTTGCCGTCGTCGGCGACGAAGGTGTACGAGCCCTGCACGTCGACCGAGCCGGTCTCGGGCTCGGGGCCGGGCAGCACGGTGCCGGCCTCCTCCGCCTGCGGTAAGTCAGGTTAGGTCAGGTCAGGTCAGGTTGTGAGTGTACGCCGGCTTGTTGATGTTGTGCCCTCATCGGCGTCAGTGACAATGGGGATTAAAAAACAGCCCATTGGCGAGATAAACTGAACATTGAGATGACAAAAAGAAGAATATTCAACAGTCTCATGTAGAATGCCGATCAGACAACGGCTGATCCAGGCTTAGTGGTTTATTGGCCAGCGTTCTGAAACGACCGCGAAAGGAAGCAGCTAGTGGTCAGAGGGGACCAGATGGGGACACAATGCAGCTGCAACACATGTCACTAGTCGTATTGTGTGAAACTGGGCTGAATCGGCAAGCATTTACTTCCCAAAGTTAAAGGCTTGCCACCTAAACAAAGCACGTTGTGCTCATACCTCGTCGCAGATAAATTGAGCACATTTATAAATCTGGCGCATTCAGAAGCTTTCTTTAAGAAAGTGTCAAATTATTCCCGACTGTTGAGATAAGTGTGAGGACCTGTCCGGCGTAACCGCTTGTGGTTCTTGTGGTCTAAAGCGTCCACCGGCATCGACAACCCCAGCCAGTCCGGTGGTCCGCCTCACTGCAGGGGGGGGGGGGGGGAGGGGTAGCCTGACGACTCACGCTCTGTCCGTTGTCCAGCTGGTACTGGTAGTTGTAGTTGCCCTGCTCATCCTGGTCGAACGACTGGCTAACGATGTTGACCTGGGGCTGGTTCTGGGGCGCAGCCAGGGCCGAAGCCACCACGGCGAACACGATCATCTGTGGACACGAAACAGCGCCGGTCAGTGTTGGTGGCACACGGCCACACCGATCCCCGGATCTGCACAGAAACACGCGTGTACGGCCGCGCCGCCGAGGCGAGGTACATCTAGACTGATAAAGTACAACTGGGAACTTCTTGGCGGCTTTACCCTAAAGGCGGAGCGGTAGACATTGGCTTAAATGAGGTCAAATAAAAATGTTCCAGACAAGAAACAGCTCTCTCCCTTCCTTACACTCTATCTTTAAATTTCATCTGATTAAGTGATGACCAGGTTGTATATCTGGAAGATTCATGAAAAGCACGAATAGTTTAGCTGTTCGTCATCAGCACTACTCTGAGACCCTCACGTTTCGCTTCCAAGTCAGCGACAGACTTCGCCAGTTCCAATCGCCCTGCCACCTGGCGGCCACCGCTGGCACTAACGGGCCCATCCAACACTCACCAGCTTCATGGCTGCGCGGTGTGAGTTGGGGTCACGAGCTGAATGCGTCGAAAGACTGTTGCCTATCGCTTGGTGGCCTGGGCTTTTATACGTCCTCCCGGCTCTCACTGTGGCGGCCGTTGGCCATGGAGCTTCTCGGCTGCCAACCGAGGCTCCATCTTCCGGGCGGTGGCGGCGGAGATGGGTGAGCGGCCCGAGGACAGCCCTGCGGCGTGCGAGCAGGGCCATCAGGACCAGGGGTGCACCTGGGATTGTTCCTTAGGCCGGCAGCACGGATAGGGGAGCCATTGTTAGAACTACGCACACTCGCACCCGAACTGTCTTCACAGCACTTGTGGTTATTTAGTGGAGAGGATCGAGGCGTGTTTTTTTACTGTGATTGTAAAACTTTAATTTTGTCACTGATCTAGTATGTCGGCTCAATGGGAAGGTAGCCTGCTGGGCACTCATCATACAGTGTCCATTCCCCGTTGAAGAAGGGGATAATTTTTCGTTGAAATGTTCTGCGGCTTTATGGGTTCAACGACAGAACAATATTGGTCGTTACAGCGACTCATGAACAACAACCATGATGTGGTATAAACTGGAAGCCTCCACGCCAGCATTAATGGCACAGTCTTACTGGGTTATAACATTACACATCATGTGAAAACTGCACCGCAAAATGTACTCCACTTTGTAGCGCATGCCCACACTGGCCCGTATTTTGTGTGTACCTTGGACAAGATGTCAAACTGAGAATACATACGGCTTCTACGCAAAAAGAAGCCGTAAGGATCGTGTTAAAAACGAGGAGATTTGTACGTTGTTCCAAGGTGCTGTTCCCGTCCCTGTCAAACAATTGCTGCCCTGACCGACTCGGGGTACCCTGCAAACATATGGCCCTCTTATGGGCACTGTGGGCCTGTGACCAACCAAGAAGGGTTCATTGCTTTAAGGATGCCGACCAACGAAAATTGCGGGCCCTGAAATTGTCCCTGTTTGGAAAACGGGCACCCACGGCTCAGACAGACACGGAGCCGACTGTTCAATGTTGGCAGCATTTGACCAAAATAGAGAGCAGCATTGTCCCGGGGCGTCCCCAATCGCTGCAAGAGGCTCTCTGACTGACATTTGATGGCCCGGTCCTGACTTCCTGCACTCCGATCGGGCACTTGATCATCGGTCCCGAGGGGCTCTTCGGCTCCTCTGCGGGTCTCTCAAGCACTGTCCCAGGCCGACCTCGGCCCTGCCTCTGCTTGGGAAATGGGCACTAAGTCCCAGGCCTGACCGAGGAAGCCAATCTGACAACAAATCTTTCGCATGTCAAGGTCGTTAACGCTCCATCAAAGGAATAGAGTTTCACAAACTAGGATTGGTAAGGCCAAACGGAAACCAAACACAATAAAAGGCAGCTTACTTCCTGGACATGACCGAATTTCCTCTCAATGGCGCTAGGGAGTTGGGGTCCCATTCCGCTCCCCAACAGAATAGGAAATTACAACCCTGGTCTAATACGTTTGCTCCCTCTGTCTCGTCGAAAGATTTGGTCGTTGGGTACCTCTTTAAATTTATTTGGCGTCGATCGTCGAAACCAGGTTTCATTACCGACGTAGGGTCCATGTTATGTTGCTTTAGACCTTATCAGACGTGCTCTGCTTCATGAGCAAAGAGTGCAAGATGACTTGCACAACTTATAATGTCTGCCATGAAAATCCGGTTGATTGCCGCAAGGCGCGGTGGATGTACCATCAGGTTTTGCGACTGTGCAGTCGATTTTTTGGGTTGAAGTGAAAGATGTCTTTCAAGTTCTCATCCGAATGTTGTCTGCTCATAACTTGATAACGCTTTGCTTTGATTTTCCGATAAGACGTCGTGGCAAAATAACGCAGCTCATATATATATATATATATATATATATATATATATATATATATATATATATATATATATATTCACATAAATCGTGTTATCGGGAACACGCAGCATGCAGGAAAAACATGAAACTAAAATAAACGCGTTACTACCGCGGGGCGTTAAAAGCGTGAATTATTCAGTCTGGTGCACGAAACTACGCATGATATCACAGTTTTCATTTTCTTTGGTTCCTTTGCCAGTGAAACAGTTTGTAGAAGCCTTCTGTAAATTGATACAATGTAGAGCTCCAACATGTAATATCCTATACGCACTTACGCTCCAGAAAGCTGAGGGATCAAACTTCCCGTTGGAGGGGGGGGGGACAGACTAAACCGGAGGGGGGGGGAGTCGCCCACTCAAAGTAACATAACATGACACCCGTGAGCACGAATGTGAATAAGTTTGAAACTTTAGTTATCTGCGTCGCAAGCTGCGGCGTTCGTTGTTACCGTAGTACCAGCAAACTAATCAACGTGTGGAAATGCAGTATTGATTATCGCTGCAGTCGGCTGAGACAGCCTTTCAAGACAACGTCACTGGATTGTCATTTTGAAGACGGCTGATGTACAGGTTATTGCTAGCTTTGTACGCACGGTCGTGTAAACTACAAGAGACAGCTCCCTAAGCCAATACAGGAGGTCGAGAATCAACGGGGGCCTACTTGTTTAGTGTATCGTCAGGTCTTACCCCGTCCCGATCTTAACGCCACCAGTGAAAGGACTTCGGTACACGTTGCGTAAGGCCCGGTGCAAAGAAATGAAAGGGGCGCAGATTGGTGGCCAGGTGTCTCGCGGCTGCAGGCTGCTGCCTCTCCAGGTGCTACCACGTGTCAAGTTCGCTGAATAAACAGGCGGCCACGGGGATTTCTGCGTCACTGATGCGTCGTTAATGTCGCGCGGTAACAGCTGCGCACGTGCTGATGCAAGTTAACGGTTGATGGTCATTCGATAGCCTTCGTGTGATGTGGGCGGGTGACGGTGGGAAGATGTGCAAAACAGCTGCAATAATGCATAATTGGGTTACATAAACTGGCACAAAGAGCAGTGAAAAATATACTTTGGGTGCTTGTTTGTTTCCTTCATAAACATCAGCAGACATTCACCCAATTATTAATGCAGTCCGGGAATAAATATAATGAGTTACACAGAAGATAACATAAACATGCAGATAACGTAGTCAAATATGTGCATACGGCTACTCAAGTGAGCGCGGCGCGCGATGCGTCACATTCTTTCCGTTGGGACATACGGTAGACGTAATAAGCATATGGTACTCAGACTTTTCCAATGCATTTATATGTGGAGAAAATTTTTTCAGAGAGCACCGGCGTGTTCAAGTGTATGCCGCCAACCTCTACGGCTAGCAACAACGATGGGACACCGTGGGTTTGCGGGAGGCATTTTTGAACGTTCGTGGTTTGCGGTGGCAGAGATTCCTTCCGTGCGTTTGTCGGACAAGGACAAAACAGAGCGGCACCATGTACCATAAAGCCCCATAGCGCGTGCAATACGTTTGTCTAGATGCCATGATTCGGCGCACTATGCCAACAAGCAGACTTTGTCAAAAGGCGAAGTTTAATAATCCCACACCAGCAAAGTTTTGGACAAGAAGGATGTCGGCTCCCGTCATTTAGAGCTGCTTGCGCCCAGTCACGAAATACATGTCAGCATTTTTCAAAAATGTACGAGAATTTCCCTGGTCATTTTATCCCAAGCAGGCTCCAGAGAAAAATGTTTGAGACTACCGATTTGTGCACGTCGTCCAAAAATGTTGGATGCAACCGTCCGGGAATACCTTGTATAAGTCCTCGACTGCTTTGTCCCCGTCATGTCGTGTAACCGTGAAGGCCCTTTCGTCGCCCAACGATTGGTATCTGCCATAACTGCCAAAGGAAGTCAGAACCAATTGAACACAACTGCGGGAACGGCATAAGCTTAAGGTGTCCTTTCCTGCTCGTGGAATTTGATCTCCCGAGGGGAAACAATGTTTAAACGGACGAATAAGTTTTGCAAGCTGGCCACTCTTGTTTGTCGAATGGTACGGATGAGCCGGATAGATTAAGTTGCGCACCAACAGAAAACAACAGTAGATGTGCGTCTATCGTAATCGCTTGGACGCTTTCTGATTTCCAGCATATGTTATATGAATTAAGAGCGGACAGTGCTTTTCATGTTTACCCCCGACCTTGCACGGTCACTGGGCTAGTCTTCAAGGAAGTGTCCTTTCGTGTGTCCTTAGCCTGCCTCCCCCCTCGACACTTTTCTGGGAAAGGTTTCTACGCCTAGTGTAAATCATTATGTGCTTTCGATAAAATGCGGTAGTTGTGTCAATTCAACCAAGCACAGTGTTAGAGTTCAGTGTATTGTTTTTGGCATTTGTTGAATCGGACAAGTACACAGGCAGCGCCTAACCTTACCCTCAAAATGACCTAAGCTGCTATCCAGTGGCTATATGCAATTGTCCCAGCCAGTGAAGATCGGTGCGGTTCTATATCGTTTTTGTTTTTGTACCACTTTACATTGCAAATGCATTCATGAGGCATCAGCTTTGCTCTTCGTTATAATCCCTTGGTGCAGTTTTCTTTAAAAAGTATTAACGCCCCATTGATGATTAACTTACGAGTTCCACGGCCAGGCCACCAGAAAACGCAAATGTGTATCAGATGGTAAGTTGTACTCGTCCACATCTACCCGCCGTGCCCACGATTTCGTCTTCGCTGCTGTTTGAGGTATACATAGTACCTCATATGGAAGGTGACTGGCTGGCCCATATAGAACAAACAGAGGTTTATGCGATGGCATATATTGAGAGCAGGTTCCTGTACAGTAACAACAGAAAGCTTTAACCCACTCGGTCTATTTGCGAGCGGGGAAGACGGATAAACCCAGGTACATATGAAAACGGAAAGGTACGTAACAACGCATGGCAGGGACTGATCACAAATGAGTTAGCGGCCGCGGCCGGCGGTCCCACTACTGGGTCTCGGCCCAGAACAGCTCCGGGTGGTCGGCCCGCAGCTGCTCGTACTCAGCAATCTGCGCCGGCGCCACGGGCAGGTGCGGCGCATCCGGCTGGAAGCCTCCCTCGTTGGCCGCGTACGACACCGAGTACGTGTTGCCGTCGTCGGCGACGAAGGTGTACGAGCCTTGCACGTCGATCGAGCCGGTCTCGGGCTCGGGGCCGGGCAGCACGGTGCCGGCCTCCTCCGCCTGCGGTCAAGTCAGGTTAGGTCAGGTCAGGTCAGATTGTGAGTGTACACCGGCTTGTTGATGTTGTGCCCTTATCGGCGTCAGTGACAATGGTGATTAGAAAACAGCCAAATGCCGCCATAAGCTGAACGTTGAAATGACAAAAAGAAGAATATTCAACAGCCTCCTGTAGAATACCAATCGACGCTGGCTGACCTTGGCGTGGTAAACTATTGGTCAGCCTGCTGTAACGGGTCACGAAAGGGAGCAGCTAGTGGTCGGAGGGGACCAGACGGGGGCATAGCGCAGGCTGTAGCACACATGTCGCTAGTCGCATTGGGCGAAACTGAACTTAATTGTCAAGCAATTGCTTCTCTATGCTAAATGCGTGCCCCCTAAATGAAACACTTTATGTTCATGCTTCCTCACAGATGAATTGAACACTTCTATGAAGCTGGAACATACAAAAGCTTTCTCCACGCAGCTGTCAAATTATTTCCGACTGTTTAAATAAGTGTGAGGGCCCGTCCGGCGTAAGCGCTTGTGGTTCATGTGGTCTAAAGCGTCCACCGGCATCGACAACCCCAGCCATTTCAGTGGTCCGTCTCAATGCAGGGAGGGGGGGGGGGGGGGGGGGGGGGGTAGCCCGACGACTCACACTCTGTCCGTTGTCCAGCTGGTACTGGTAGTTGTAGTTTCCCTGATCGTCCTGGTCGAATGACTGGCTGACGACGTTGACCTGGGGCTGGTTCTGGGGCGCAGCCAGGGCCGAAGCCACCACGGCGAACACAATCATCTGTGGACACGAGACAGCGTCGGTCATTGTTGGTGCCACACGGCCACACCGATCCCCTGATCTGCACAGAAACACGCGTGTACGGCTGCGCCGGCGAGGCGAGGTACATCTAGACTGATAAAGTACAACTGGGAACTTCTTGGCGGCTTTACCCTAAAGGGGGAGCGGTAGACACTGGCTTAAATGAGGTCAGAGGGAAATAATCCAGACAAAAAACAGCTCTCTCCCTTTCTCACACTCTATCTTTAAATTTAATTTAATTAAGTGATGATCAGGTTCTATATATAGCAAGTCTATGAAGATCATAAAAAGTTTAGCTGTTCGTCATCAGCACTACTCTGAGACCCTCACGTTTCGCTGCCAAGTCAGCGACAGACTTCGCCAGTTCCAATCGCCCTGCCTACCTGGCGGCCACCGCTGGCTCTAACCGGCCCCTTCAACACTCACCAGCTTCATGGCTGCGCGGTGTGAGTTGGGGGTCACGAGCTGAGTGCGTCGAGAGACTGTTGCCTATCGCTTGGTGGCCGGTGCTTTTATACGCTTCCCCGGCTCTCACTGTGGCGGCCGTTGGCCATGGGGCCTCTCGGCTGCCAACCGTGGCTCCATCTTCCGGGCGGTGGCGGCGGAGATGGGTGAGCGGCCCGAGGACAGCCCTGCGGCGTGCGAGCAGGGCCATCAGGACCAGGGGTGTACCTGAGGTTGCACCTGAGGCCGACAGCACGGGAAGGGCAGCCATTGCTACAGCTACACACACTCGCAGCCGAACTGTCTCCACAGCATTTGTGGTTATTTAGTGGAGAGGATGGGAGGCATGTGTATCTCTTTTTTTAATTGTGATCGTACTTTTCTCGGTATGTCACTGATCAAGTATTTTGGCTAAACGGGGAAGCAGCCTGCTGGCTTCTCACTAGCGTGCAGTGTTAAGTCCTCGTCAAAAAAGGGAAGTATGTCCGTTGAAAAGTTCTACGGTCTCATGGGTTCAACAATGGACAAATTGTCGTTAAATCGACTTATAGACAACACCCGTAATGTAGAATAACCATAAAGCCTTCATGTGTGCATTGAGGATAGAATTCTCCCTGCACTTTATCATTACACTTAATGCGAAAACTGCACCGTAAACGCACGCCACTTCACAACGGATACCGACACAGACACATGTGTGTGTACCTTGGTAAACATGTCAAAGTGGAAATACAAAAAGGTGCTAAACAAAAAGACGTCAAAAGCATCAGGATGTAATGGAGAACATTTGAACGTTGTTTTGAGCTCTCAAAAGGAATATTTCGGTACGTTTTAGAGGACACTCATCTTTCCCGTACTACGCGAACAACGTTTTGTTTGAAATGTGTTTCGTGAAACGCCATCTCCAGTTAAAACTGGTATTTTGAGCCAAATGCTTCTACGCTGTTTGCCTTTTATTTGTGGCCTTTGCGCAAAGGCCGCATAATGTTTTTCATCGAAATTTGTAAAAAAGAGTGGAGCTAATTTTCCACAAAGTTTAGCTTTAATACAATGAGGACCTTCATGCGTATTAACTGCATATATTTGTGTAGAGTTGTGCAGCATATGATACAGAGCGGACACAATGGCACGCTATAGCTGTTCAAACCGATTGAATCAATCAATGCATCATACGCCAGTCATGTCTTTACGATCACACAGTGTCCTTTATGTTTGAGGTCATTGCAAACTCCATCATTTCACCGAGATCTCGTTTTATTTGTTTATCTTTGTGCTTATCAGATGGAACCGAACTCAGTCATACTTAAGTATTGCTCTGATCCGCCGTTTTCATACCGCAGACTGATAGGAAGGGGGAGGGGGTTGATGCGACCTCCTGGCATTTACAAACTAGTGAAGACTGGGTTTGGAGGAAAATACGAGCAAAGTGGGGAAATTGTAATACCAGAACTCGCCATTGGCTTTAGTTTGTATGCTGTGAGGTCAATACTTGACCCAATTATGTGTGCGAGGTTCAGAAATAGAATTGTGTTTTTGTGTAATTTTGAGTAAAACGTGTGTGTCCTACGTGTGACAGCAAGACAGTGAGAGCACATAACTTGCTAATGTAACAACGTCGGCGCGCCGGGCGCGTTCCGCGTCATCGTCGGTCGCCGCCGGCCGTAGAGCGCCGTGCAATGTTCTTCAAAGACCGCCGCTGCTCCAAAGCTAGGAGAACCAGAAACATGTTTTTGGTGTAAAAACCCGCAAAACGGATGCCCCTAGGCCACGAAAAATTGAACACGATTGAATGTTATTCTGGAAAGGCACTCTCAAAAAGCCTTAGGGGTGGTCACATCCAACCAGTTGTCCTATGAAGGCGATGATTAACAAACATTTACTTGTGAGCATGACAGTATGATGACGATTGGGGTTTTAGGGCGCGTCGACTTTAGGGTCATTTTGCACCGAGTATGACAGTAGAGAGTAGAATATTTTATCCAGTATTTTCACCGCGAAATGATGTCTGTAAAGGGCTATCATCCTCCGGATCTCAAAGCATAACCAAGGAGCAGCCGTTTCCTTTAACACAACTACATGCACTATGGTACGACACGTCAGAAACTTGGCTCTTAATTGTCATGTCCAGCATGCATCACAAATATTTCGTTGTGTCCGCTTTCTATCAAAACGGCCATAGGTTCAGCTCGCACTAAAACAGCAAATTTCATTGACCTGGACACCGAGCATATTGGCTACTTTTTTAAGGCAATGGTACATTTCGGTTCAAATATCAGACAATTCTGATTGATGTGTGGAATTAAGCACTCGACTTGAGTGAGCACAACTAAGACTTGCACCAACAAAAGGGTAACTAAAATAAAAAGCAGCGCCTTCATAGATTAACTGCGAAGAGGAGCATGCCTGCTAGCACACGTCCAGCGAACAAGGCACATCTTCCTCACAGCACAAGGGTGAAATTACTTTAAAATTGTGGTTGTTCGCGTCGCAGACTGTGGCGTTCGTTTGTGCGATGGCACCGGTAAACTAATCAACGAGTGGAAATGCAGTACTGATTATTGCTGCAGTCGTCCGGACAACATCACCTGGCGGTAATTTGGAAGACGGCTGAAGCGCAGGTTATTGTCAGATTTGTACTCACTGCCGTGTAAAACCACAAAAGGCAGCTCTCTAGGCAAATGCGGAAGGTCGAGAAACAGCAGGGCGTGCTTGTTTAGTGTAATGTCAGATCTTACTTCGTCGCATCAATGAAAAGACTTCGGCACACATCGCGTAGAGCCCGGTACAGAGGCATGGAGGGGGCGCAGCCTGGTGGCCAGGTGTCACGAGACTGCAGGCTGCCGCCTCTCCAGTTGCAACCACGGGTCAAGTTCACTGAATAAACAGGCGGCCACGGTGACGTCTGCGTCACTCATGCGTTGTCATTGTCGCGCGGTAACAGCTGACCATGTGCTGATGCAAGTTTACGATTGATGATTATTTGATAGCCTTGACGTGTTTGATAGTTGAAGTTTGATAGTCCCACGCCAGCAATGTTTAGAAGAAGAAGGATGTTGCCTTCCGTCAGTTGGAGCTGCTTGTGCTGACACACGAAATACATGTCGGTATTTCTCGAAAATGTATTAGCCATGTCTTGTTTAGTTTACCCCATACAGCTGCACAGATAGATGTTTGAAAATCCCAGTTTGCGCCTTTTGCCAAAAAATTTTGGATGTCACTGTCCGGGGGAATCTTTTGCAAGTCATTAAGTTCTTTGACACGGTTATGCATAATAGTGAAGTTTCATCGCCCACAAACTGGCTAGCAAACAAAAACTAGACGGGGCTGTCATGCTGCGAAATGTACCTTTAGCATGTCATTAGCCTGCCTCTCCCTCAACACACCTTTGGAAAGGTTTCTACGCCCAGTGTAAATCATTTTGTGCTTTCGATAAGGTGCGGTCGTTGTATCAATTCAACCAATTACAATGTTAGTGATCAATGTCTTGTTTTTGACAATATTAAATGGGACAAGTACATAAGCAGTACCTAACCTTACCATTGAAGTAACGTAGGCTGTTATCCAGTGGCTATATGCAACTGCCCCAGCCAGTGAAGATCGGTTCAGTTCTATATCGCTTTTTCGTATCACTTTAAATTGTAAATGCATTCATGAAGTATCAGCTTTGCACTTCATTATAAATGCCACGGAGCAGTTTTCTTTTAAAAAAGTATTAACGCCCCAATGATGATTAAATTAGAGGTCCCCGACCAAACCACCTGAAAACTAGAATGTGCATCAGACGCTAATTTGTACTCATCCATATCTACCTGCCGTGCCCACGGTTTCGTCTTCTCTGCTGTTAGAGGTATACGTGGTATCTCATATGGAAGGTGACTTGCTGGCCCATAATGAACAAACAAATCTTAATGCGATGGCATATATTGAAAGCAGGTACCTGTACAGTAACAACAGAGAGCTTTAACCCACTCGGTCTATTCGCGAGCGGGGAAGACGGATAAACCCAGGTACATACGAAAACGGAAGGATACGTAACAACGCGTGGCAGGAGACTGATCACAAAGGAGTTAACGGCCTCGGCCGGCGGTCCCACTACTGGGTCTCGGCCCAGAACAGCTCCGGGTGGTCGGCCCGCAGCTGCTTGTACTCAGCAATCTGCGCCGGCGCCACGGGCAGGTGCGGCGCATCCGGCTGGAAGCCTCCCTCGTTGGCCGCGTACGACACCGAGTACGTGTTGCCGTCGTCGGCGACGAAGGTGTACGAGCCCTGCACGTCGATCGAGCCGGTCTCGGGCTCGGGGCCGGGCAGCACGGTGCCGGCCTCCTCCGCCTGCGGTAAGTCAGGTTGGGTCAGGTCAGGTCAGGTTGTGAGTGTACACCGGCTTGTTGATGCTGTGCCCTCATCGGCGTCAGTGACAATGGAGATTAAAAAACAGCCCATTGGCGCGGTAAACTGAACACTGAGATGACAAAAAGGAGAATATTTAGCAGTCTCATGTAGAATGCCGATCGACAACGACTGATCCAGGTTTAGTGGTTTATTGACCAGCATTCTGAAACGACCGCGAAAGGGAGCAGCTAGTGGTCGGACGGGACCAGATGGGGACACAGTGTAGCTGCAACACATGTCACTAGTCGTGTTGTGTGAAACTGGGATCATTCGGCAAGCATTTACTTTTTTAAGCTAAAGGCTTGCCACCTAAACAAAGCTCGTTGTGCTCATATCTCGTCGCAGATAAACTGAGCACATCTGTAAATCTGGCGCATTCAGAAGCTTTCATCAAGAAAGTGTTAAATTATTCGCGATTGTTTACATAAGTGTGCGGACCTGTCCGGCGTAAGCGCTTGTGGTTCTTGTGGTCTAAAGCGTCCACCGGCATCGACAACGCCAGCCAGTCCGGTGGTCCGCCTCACTGCAGGGGTGGGCTCTATGGAGGGTCTGCCCCTGCAGTGAAGAGGGGGGGGGGGGGGGGGGGGGGTGGGAGGACCGGCGACTCACACTCTGTCCGTTGTCCAGCTGGAACTGGTAGTTGTAGTTTCCCTGCTCATCCTGGTCGAACGACTGGCTAACGATGTTGACCTGGGGCTGGTTCTGGGGCGCAGCCAGGGCCGAAGCCACCACGGCGAACACGATCATCTGTGGACACGAAACAGCGCCGGTCAGTGTTGGTGCCACACGGTCACACCGATCCCCTGATCTGCACAGAAACACGCGTGTGCGGCCGCGCCGCCGAGGCGAGGTACATCTAGACTGATAAAGTACAACTGGGAACTTCTTGGCGGCTTGACCCTAAAGGGGGAGCGGTAGACACTGGCTTAGATGAGGTCAGAGGGAAATAATCCAGACAAGAAGCAGCTCATTCCCTTTCTCACACTCTATCTTTAAATTTCATTTCATTAAGTGATGATCAGGTTCAATGTATAGAACGTTCATGAAAATCATAGATGGTTTAGCGTTTCGTCATCAGCACTTGTTTGAGTCCCTCACGTTTCGCTGCCAAGTCAGCGACAGACTTCGCCAGTTCCAATCGCCCTGCCACCTGGCGGCCACCGCGGGCTCTAACCGGCCCCTTCAACACTCACCAGCTTCATGGCTGCGCGGTGTGAGTTGGGGTCACGAGCTGAGTGCGTCGAGAGACTGTTGCCTATCGCTTGGTGGCCGGTGCTTTTATACGCCACCCCGGCTCTCACTGTGGCGGCCGTTGGCCATGGAGCCCCTCGGCTGCCAACCGAGGCTCCATCTTCCGGGCGGTGGCGGCGGAGATGGGTGAGCGGCCCGAGGACAGCCCTGCGGCGTGCGAGCAGGGCCATCAGGACCAGGGGTGCACCTGAGGTTGCACCTGAGGCCGACAGCACGGGAAGGGCAGCCATTGCTACAACTGCACACACTCGCAGCCGAACTGTCTCCACAGCATTTGTGGTTATTTAGTGGAGAGGATGGGAGGCATGTGTACTTCTTTTTTAATTGTGATCGTACTTTACTCGGTATATCACTGATCAAGTATTTTGGCTAAACGGGGAAGCAGCCTGCTGGGTTCTCACTAGCATGCAGTGTTAAATCCTCGTCAAAAAAGGGAAGCATGTCCGTTGAAAAGTTCTGCGGTCTCATGGGTTCAACAATGGACAAATTGTCGTTAAATCAATTTATAGACATCACACGTAATGTAGAACAACCATAAAGCCTTCATGTGTGCATTGAGGATAAAATTATCCCTGCACTTTATCATTACACTTAATGCGAAAACTTCACCATAAACGCACGCCACTTCACAACGGATACCGACACAGACACATGTTGTGTGTGTACCTTGGTAAACATGTCAAAGTGAAAATACAAAAAAGGTGCTAAACAGAAAGACGTCATTAGCATCAGGATAAAATAGAGAACATTTGAGCGTTGTTTCGAGCTCTCAAAAGGAATATTTTGGTACGTTTTAGAGGACATCCATCTTTCCCGTACTACGCGAACACCGTTTTATTTGAAATGTGTTTCGTGAAACGCCATCTCCAGTTAAAACTGGTATTTTGAGCCAAATGCTTCTACGCTGTTTGCCTTTCATTTGTGGCCTTTGCGCAAAGGCCGCATAGTGTTTTTCATCGAAATTTGTAAAAGAGTGGAGCCAATTTTCCACAAAGCTTAGCTTTATTACAATGAGGACATTCATGCGTATTAACTGCATATATTCGTGTAGAGTTATGTAGCATATGATACAGAGCGGACACAATGGCACGCTATAGCTGTTCAAACCGATTGAATCAATCAATGCATCATTCGCCAGTCATGTCTTTACGATCACACGGTGTTTTTTATGTTTGAGGTCATTGCAAACTCCATCATTTCACCGAGATCTCGTTTTATTTGTTTATCTTTGTGCTTATCAGATGGAACCGAACTCAGTCATACTTAAGTATTGCTCTGATCCGCCGTTTTCATACCGCAGACTGATAGGAAGGGGGAGGGGGTTGATGCGACCTCCTGGCATTTACAAACTAGTGAAGACTGGGTTTGGAGGAAAATACGAGCAAAGTGGGGAAATTGTAATACCAGAACTCGCCATTGGCTTTAGTTTGTATGCTGTGAGGTCAATACTTGACCCAATTATGTGTGCGAGGTTCAGAAATAGAATTGTGTTTTTGTGTAATTTTGAGTAAAACGTATGTGTCCTACGTGTGACAGCAAGACAGTGAGAGCACATAACTTAGCTAATGTAACTACGTCGGCGCGCCCGGCGCGTTCCGCGTCATCGCCGGTCGCCGCCGGCCGTAGAGCGCCGTGCAATGTTCTTCAAAGACCGCCGCTGCTCCAAAGCCAGGAGAACCAGAAACATGTTTTTGGTGTAAAAACCCGCAAAACGGATGCCCCTAGGCTACGAAAAATTGAACACGATTGAATGGTATTCTGGAAAGGCACTCTCAAAAGCCTTAGGGGTAGTCACATCCAACCAGCTGCCCTTCGAAGGCGATTATTAACAAACATTTCTTGTGAGTATGACAGTATGATGGTGATTGGGGTTTTAGGGCGCGTCGACTTTAGGGTCATTTTGCGCCGAGTATGACAGTAGAGAGTAGAATATTTTATCCAGTATTTTCACCGCGAAATGGTGTCTGCAAAGAGCTATCATCCTCCGGATCTCAAAGCATAACCAAGGAGCAGCCGTTTCCTTTAACACAACTACATGCACTATGGTACGACACGTCAGAAACTTGGCTCTTAATTGTCATGTTCGGCATACATCACAAATATTTCGTTGTGTCCGCTTTCTATCAAAACGGCCATAGGTTTAGTTCGCACTAAAACAGCAAATTTCAGCGCGTTCATAGATTAACTGCGAAGAGGAGCATGCCTGCTAGCACACGTCCAGCGAACAAGGCACATCTTCCTCACAGCACAAGGGTGAAATTACTTTAAAATTGTGGTTGTTCGCGTCGCAGACTGTGGCGTTCGTTTGTGCGATGGCACCGGTAAACTAATCAACGAGTGGAAATGCAGTACTGATTATTGCTGCAGTCGTCCGGACAACATCACCTGGCGGTAATTTGGAAGACGGCTGAAGCGCAGGTTATTGTCAGATTTGTACTCACTGCCGTGTAAAACCACAAAAGGCAGCTCTCTAGGCAAATGCGGAAGGTCGAGAAACAGCAGGGCGTGCTTGTTTAGTGTAATGTCAGATCTTACTTCGTCGCATCAATGAAAAGACTTCGGCACACATCGCGTAGAGCCCGGTACAGAGGCATGGAGGGGGCGCAGCCTGGTGGCCAGGTGTCACGAGACTGCAGGCTGCCGCCTCTCCAGTTGCAACCACGGGTCAAGTTCACTGAATAAACAGGCGGCCACGGTGACGTCTGCGTCACTCATGCGTTGTCATTGTCGCGCGGTAACAGCTGACCATGAGCTGATGCAAGTTTACGATTGATGATTGTTCGATACCTTAGGGTGTTTGATAGTTGAAGTTCGGTGGTCCCACACCAGCAAGTTTTAGAAGAAGAAAGATGTCACCTTCCGTTGTTTGGAGCTGCTTGTACTGACACACGAAATACATTTCGGTATTTCTCAAAATGTTTTAGATATGCCTTGTTTAGTTTTCCCCAAAACAGCTGCACAGATAGATGTTTGAGAACCCCAGTTTGCGCCTTTTCCCCACAAATTTTGGATGCAACCGTCAGGGGGAGTCTTGGGCAAGACATTCAATTCTCTGACACAGTCATGCACAATAGTGAAGTTTCACCGCCCACAAACTGGCCAACAAACAAAAACTAGACGGGGCTGTCATGCTACGAAATGTACCTTTAGGATGTCCTTAGCCTGCTTCCCCCTCAACACACCTTTGGAAAGGTTTCTACGCCCAGAGTAAATCATTATGCGCTTTCGATAAGATGCGGTCGTTGTATCAATTCAACCAATTACAGTGTTAGTGATCAATGTCTTGTTTTTTACAATATTAAATGGGACAAGTACATAAGCAGCGCCTAACCTTACCATTGAAATGACCTAAGCTGTTATCCAGTGACTAAATGCAGTTGTTCCAGCCAGTGAAGATCGGTTCAGTTCTATATCGCTTTTTTGTATCACGTTAGATTGCAGATGGATTCATGAAGTATCAGCTTTGCTCTTTGCTATAAATGCCACGGAGCGGTTTTCTTCAAAAAGGTATTAGCGCCTCATTGACGATTGACTTAGAGTTCCAAGACCAGTGCCAACGTCAGAGTGCCAGACCAATGCTAATAAGTCACAAATGTGTATCAGATGGTAATTTGTACTCATCCATATCTACCTGCCGCGCCCACGACTCCGTTTTCGCTGCCGTTGGACGTATACGTGGTACCTCATATGGAAGGTGACTGGCTGGCCCATATAGAACAAACAGAGCTTAATGCGATGACATATATTGAGGGCAGGTTCCTGTACAGTAACAACAGATAACTTTAACCCACTCGGTCTATTCACGAGCGGGAAAGACGGATAAACCCAGGTGCATATGAAAACGGAAGGATACCTAACAACGCATGGCGGGGGACTGATCGCAAAGGAGTTAGCGGCCGCGGCCGGCGGTCCCACTACTGGGTCTCGGCCCAGAACAGCTCCGGGTGGTCGGCCCGCAGCTGCTCGTACTCAGCAATCTGCGCCGGCGCCACGGGCAGGTGCGGCGCATCCGGCTGGAAGCCTCCCTCGTTGGCCGCGTACGACACCGAGTACGTGTTGCCGTCGTCGGCGACGAAGGTGTACGAGCCCTGCACGTCGATCGAGCCGGTCTCGGGCTCGGGGCCGGGCAGCACGGTGCCGGCCTCCTCCGCCTGCGGTAGGTCAGGTTAGGTCAGGTCAGGTCAAGCCTGCATGATTAGAACACAGCCAAATGCCGCCATAAACTGAATGTTGAAATGACAAAAAGGAGAGTATTCAACAGCCTCATGTAGAATACCGATCGACGTCGGCTGGCCTTGGAGTGGTAAACTATTGGTCAGCCTGCTGTAACGGGTCACGAAAGGGAGCAGCTAGTGGTCGGAAAGGACCAGATGGGGGCATAGCGCAGACTGCAACACACATGTCGCTGGTCGCATTGGGCGAATCTAGGCTCAACTATCAAGCAATTACTTCTCTGTGCTAAATGCGTGCCCCCTAAATGAAACACTTTATGTTCATGCCTCGTCACAGATGAATTGAACACTTTTATAAGGCTGGAACATCCAGAAGCTTCCTCCACTAAGCTGTCAAATTATTCCCGACTGTTTAAATAAGTCTGGGGACCCGTCTGGCGTCAGCGTTTGTGGTTCTTGTGGTCTAAAGCGTCCACCGGCATCGACAACCCCAGCCAGTCCGGTGGTCCGCCTCTCTGCAGGGGGGGGGGGGGGGGGGGGGTAGCCCGACGACTCACACTCTGTCCGTTGTCCAGCTGGTATTGGTAGTTGTAGTTGCCCTGCTCGTCCTGGTCGAACGACTGGCTAACGATGTTGACCTGGGGCTGGTTCTGGGGCGCAGCCAGGGCCGAAGCCACCACGGCGAACACGATCATCTGTGGACACGGGACAGCGCAGGTCAGTGTTGGTGCCACAAGGCCACACCGATCCCCGGATCTGCACAGAAACACGCGTGTACGGCCGCGCCGCCGAGGCGAGGTACATCTAGACTGATAAAGTACAACTGGGAACTTCTTGGCGGCTTGACCCTAAAGGGGGAGCGGTAGACACTGGCTTAGATGAGGTCAGAGGGAAATAATCCAGACAAAAAACAGCTCTCTCCCTTTCTCACACTCTATCTTTAAATTTGATTTAATGAAGTGATGATCAGGTCTATATATAGAAGGCTCATGAAAATCATAAATAGTTTAGCTGTTTGTCATCAGCACTTGTTTGAGTCCCTCAGGTTTCGCCTCCATGTCACCGACAGGTCTCGCCCGTCCCAATTGCCCTGCCGCCTGGCGGCCACCGCTGTTTCTAACCGGCCCCTTCAACACTCACCAGCTTCATGGCTGCGCGGTGTGAGTTGGGGTCACGAGCTGAATGCGTCGAGAGACTGTTGCCTATCGCTTGGTGGCCGGTGCTTTTATACGCCGCCCCGGCTCTCACTGTGGCGGCCGTTGGCCATGGGGCCTCTCGGCTGCCAACCGAGGCTCCATCTTCCGGCGGAGGCGGCGGAGATGGGTGAGCGGCCCGAGGACAGCCCTGCGGCGTGCGAGCAGGGCCATCAGGACCAGGGATGTACCTGGGATTGTTCCTTAGGTCGGCAGCACGGAAATGGCAGCCATTGCTCTAACCACGCACACTCGCACCCGAACTGTCTTCACAGCACTTGTGGTTATTTAGTGGAGAGGATCGAGGCGTGTTTTTATGTTGTGATTGTAAAACTTGAAGTTTGTCAATGATCTAGTATGTCCGCTCATTGGGAAAGCAGCCTGCTGGGCACTCATAATACAGTGTCCATTCATTGTTGAAGAAGGGGAGTATTTTCGCTGAAATGAATGCGGATTTATGGGTTCAACGACAGAACAATATTCGTCATTACAGGGACTTATGAACAACAACCATGATGTGGTATAAACTTGAAGCCTTTACGCCAGCATTAAGGGCACATTCTCACTGGGTTATAACATTGGACATCATTTGAAAACTGCACTGCAAAACGTACTCCACTTTGCAACGCATGCCCACACAGGCCCGTATTTTGTGTGTGCCTTGGACAAGATGTCAAAATGGGAATATATACGGCTTCTATGCAAAAAGAAGCCGTAAGAATCGTGTTAAAAACGAGCAGCTTTGTACGTTGTTCCAAGGTGCTGTTCCTTTCCCTGTCAAACAATTGTTGCCCTGACCGACTCGGGGCACCCTGCAAACATTGGGCCCTCTCATAGGCACTGTGGGCCTCTGACCAACCAAGAAGCCTTCATTGCTTTAAGCGTACCGACCAACCAAAACTGCGGGCCCTGAAATTGTCCCTGTTTGGAAAATGGGCACCCAGGGCTCAGACAGACACGGAGCCGACTGTTGGTAGTATTTGACCAAAATAGAGAGCAGCTTTGTCCCGGGGCGTCCCCAATCGTTGCGATAGGCTCTCTGACTGACATTTGATGGCCCGGTCCTGACTTCGTGCACTCCAATCGGGCACTTGATCATCGGTCCCGAGGGGCTCTTCGGCTCCTCTGCGGGTCTCTCAAGCCCTGTCCCAGGCCGACCTCGGCCCTGTCTCTGCTTGGGAAATGGGCACTAAGTCCCAGGCCTGACCGGGGAATTTAATCTGACGACAAATCTTTCGCATGTCAAGGACGTTAACACTCCATCAAAGGAATACAGTTTCACAAACTAAGATTGGTGAGGCGAAACGGGAAAAATCTGACACCAAATACACTAAAAGACGGGCTACTTCCTGAACATGGCCGAATTCCCTCTCAATAACGCTAGGGAGTTGGGGTCCCACTCCGCTCCCCAACAGAATAGGAAAATACAGCCCTGGACTAATACGTTTGCTCGCTCTATCTCGTCGGAAGATTTTGTCGTTGGGTATCACTCTAAATTTGTTTGGCGTCGATCGTCGAAACCAGGTTTCAGTAACCGACGTAGAGTCCGGGTTATGTGGCTTTAGACCTTATCAGACGTACTCGGCTTCATGAGCAAAGAGTGCATGATGACATACACAACTAATAATGTTTGCCATGAAAATCCGGTTGATTGCCGCAAGGCGCGGTGGATGTACCGTCAGGTTTTGCGACTGTTCAGTCAATGTTTTAGGTTGAAGTGAATGATATCTTTCAAGTTCTCATCCGAATGTTGTCGGCTCATAACTTGATAACGCTTTGTTTTCATTTTTCGATAAGGCGCCGTGGCAAAATAACGCGGCTGTTGCGGTCTCAATGACGTGAGTCATCGCTGAATAATGCTAAAGCACTTCCATAACAGCACAAACTAGACCGTAGTAAACAAAGAATATATATATATATATATATATATATATATATATATATATATATATATATACATCGTGTTATCGGGAACACGCAGCATGCAGGAAAAACATGAAAGAAACGCGTAACTACCGAGGGGCGTTGACAGCGTGAATTGCTCAATCAGGTGCATGAAACTAAGCATGATATCACAGCTTTCATTTTCTTTGGATCCTTTACCTGTGAAACAGTTCGTAGAAGCCTTCTGTGAATTGACAAAATGTAGAGCTCCAACATGTAATATCCTATACGCACTTACTCTCCAGAAAGCTGAGGGACCAAACTTCCCGTTGGAGGGGGGGGGCAGACTAAACCGATGGGGGGGGGGGGCAGCTGCCTTCCCAAAGTAACACAAAATGACACTTGTGAGCACGAATGTGAATAACTTTGAAACTTTATTTACCTGCGTCGCAGGCTGCAGCGTTCGTTGTTACGTAATATGTAGTACCAGTAAGTTGATCGACGTATGGAAATGCAGTACTGATTATCGCTGTAGTCGGCTGCGACAGCCTTTCAGGACAACGTCACTGGATTGTCATTTTGAAGACGGCTGATGTACAGGTTATTGCTAGCTTTGTACGAACGGTCGTGTAAACTACAAAAGACAGCTCTGTAAGCCAATGCAGGAGGTCGAGAAACAACAGGGGCCTACTTGTTTAGTGTACCGTCAGGTCTTACCCCGTCCCGATCTTAACACCACCAGTGAAAGGACTTCGGCACACGTTGCGTAAAGCCCGGTGCAAAGACATGAAAGGGGCGCAGACTGGCGGCCAGGTGTCTCGCGGCTGCAGGCTGCTGCCTCTCCAGGTGCTACCACGGGTCAAGCTCGCTGAATAAGCAGGCGGCCACGCTGATTCCCGTGCCACTGATGCGCCGTTAATGTCGCGCGGTACCAGCTAACCACGTGCTGATGCAAGCTTACGACTGATGATCATTCGGTAGCCCTCGTGTGAGGTGGGCTGGTGACGGTGGGAAAATGTGCAAAACAGCTGCGTAAGTAAATAGGTAGTGCATAGTTGGGTTAAATAAACTGGCACAAAGAACATCGAAAAGTATACTTTGTGTGCTTGTTTGTGACTTCTTAAACATCAGCAGACATTCACCCAATTATTATTGCAGTCCGGCTATACATTTATTGATTTACACAGAAGATAACAGAAACATGTGGGTGACGTAGTCAAATATGTGCATACAGCTACTCAAGCGAGCCGGTGCGCGGTGGGTCACGTTCTTTCCGTTGGGACATATGGTAAACATAATAAGCATATGGTACTCAGCCTTTTCCAACGCATTTATAAGTGGAGAAAATATTTTCAGAGAGCACCGGCGTGTTCAAGTGTATGCCGCCAACCACTACGGCTAGCAACAACGATGGGACACCGTGGGTTTGCGGGAGGCATTTCTGAACGGTTGTGGTTTGCGGTGACAGCGGTTCCTTCCGTTAGTTTGTCGGACAAGGACAAAACAGAGCAGCATCATGTACCATAAAGCCCCACAGTGCGTGCAATGCGTTTGTCTAGATGTCATGATTCGGCGCACTATACCAACAAGCAGACTTTGTCAAACGGTGAAGTTGAATAGTCCCACACCAGCAAAGTCTTGGAGAAGAAGGGCGTCGGCTTCCGTCATTTGGAGCTGCTTGTGCCCAGTCACGAAATACATGTCAGTATTTTTCAAAAATGTATGAGCCTTTCTCTGTTTAGTTTAGCCCAAGCAGGCTCCAGAGAAAAATGTTTGAGACTACCGATATGCGCATCTCGTCCAAAAATGTTGGATGCAACCGTCCGGGAAAACCTTGTATGAGTCCTCGACTGCTTTGTCCCCGTCATGTCGTGTAACCGTAAAGGCCCTTTCGTCGCCCAACGATTGGTATCTGCCATGTCTGCCAAAGGAAAGTCAGAACCAATTGAACAAAACTGCGGGAACGGCATAAGCTTAAGGTGCCTTTCCGCTCGTGGAATTTGTTCTCCCGAGGGGAAACCATGTTTAAACGGACGGATAAGTTTTGCAAGGTTTGCAATAAGCCACTCTTGTTTGTCGAATGGTACGGATGAGCCGAATAGATTTAGTCACGCACCAGCAGAAAACAACAATAGATGCATGTGTAGCGTGATCACCTGGGCGCTTTCTGATTTCCAACATATGTTATATGAGTTAAGAGCGGACAGTGCTTTTCATCTTTATCCCCGACCTTGCACGGTCACTGGGCTAGTCTTCAAGGAAGTGTGTGTCCTTTCGTGTGTCCTTAGCCTGCCTCCCCCCTCAACACTTTTTTGGGAAAAGTTTCTACGCCTAGTGCAAATTATTATGTGCTTTCGATAAAATGCTGTCGTTGTGTCAATTCAACCAAGCACAGTGTTAGAGTTCAGTGTATTATTTTTGGTATTTGTTGAATCGGACAAGTACAAAAGCAGCGCCTGACCTTACTCTTAAACTGACCTAAGCTGCTATCCGGTGGCTATATGGAATTGTCCCAGCCTGTGAAGATCGGTACGGTTCTGTATCGTTTTTGCGCTTGTATCACTTTGAACTGCAAATGCATTCATGAAGCATCAGCTTTGCTCTTCGTTATAAATGCCACGGCGCAGTTTTCTTTAAAAACGTATTAACGCTCCATTGGCGATTAACTTAACAGTTCCACGACCAGGCCACCCGAAAACGCAAATGTGTATCAGATGGTAAGTTGTACTCGTCCATATCTACCTGCCGTGCCCACGGTTTCGTCTTCGCTGCTGTTTGAGGTATACATAGTACCTCAAATTGAAGGTGACTAGCTGGCCCATATAGAACAAACAGAGGTTAATGCGATGGCATATATTGAGAGCAGGTTTCTGTACAGTAACAACAGAAAGCTTTAACCCACTCGGTCTATTCACGAGCGGGGAAGACGGATAAACCCAGGTACATATGAAAACGGAAAGGTACGTAACAACGCATGGCAGGGACTGATCACAAAGGAGTTAGCGGCCGCGGCCGGCGGTCCCACTACTGGGTCTCGGCCCAGAACAGCTCCGGGTGGTCGGCCCGCAGCTGCTCGTACTCAGCAATCTGCGCCGGCGCCACGGGCAGGTGCGGCGCATCCGGCTGGAAGCCTCCCTCGTTGGCCGCGTACGACACCGAGTACGTGTTGCCGTCGTCGGCGACGAAGGTGTACGAGCCCTGCACGTCGATCGAGCCGGTCTCGGGCTCGGGGCCGGGCAGCACGGTGCCGGCCTCCTCCGCCTGCGGTAAATCAGGTTAGGTTAGGTCAGGTCAGGTTACGAGTGTACAGCGGCTTGTTGATGCTGTGCCCTTATCGGCGTCAGTGACAACGGTGATTAGAAAACAGCCAAAGGCCGCCACAAATTGAACGTTGAAATGACAAAAAGGAGAATATTCAACAGCCTCCTGTGGAATACCAATCGACGCTGGCTGGTCTTGGCGTGGTAAGCTATTGGCCAGCCTGCTGTAACGAGTCACGAAAGGGAGCAGCTAGTGGTCGGAGGGGACCAGACGGGGGCATAGCGCAAGCTGCAACGCACGTGTCACTAGTCGCATTGGGCGAAACTGGGCTCAACTGTCAAGCGATTACTTTTCTATGCTAAATGTGTGCCCCTAAATGAAAAGCTTTATGTTCATGCCTCGCCACAGATGAACTGAGCACTTTTATAAGGCTGGAACACCCAGAAGCGTTTTCCACGCAGCTGTCAACTTATTCCCGACTGTTTAAATAAGTATGGAAACCCATCCGACGCAAGCACTTGTGGATCTTGTGGTCTAGAGCGTCCACCGGCGTCCGCAGCCCCGGCCGGTTTGGTGGTCCGCCTCACTGCAGGGGGGGAGGGGGGGGGGTAGCCCGACGACTCACACTCTGTCCGTTGTCCAGCTGGTACTGGTAGTTGTAGTTGCCCTGCTCATCCTGGTCGAACGACTGGCTAACGATGTTGACCTGGGGCTGGTTCTGAGGCGCAGCCAGGGCCGAAGCCACCACGGCGAACACGATCATCTGTGGACACGAGACAGCGCCGGTCAGTGTTGGTGCCACAAGGCCACACCGATCCCCTGATCTGCACAGAAACACGCGTGTACGGCTGCGCCGCCTAGGCGAGGTACACCTAGACTGATAACGTACAACTGGGAACTTCTTGGTGGCTTTACCCTAAAAGTGAAGCTGTATACAGTGGCTTGAAAGAGGAAAGATAAGTCAATGAGAAATAATCCTGACGAAAAATTGTTCTCTCCCAATCTCACGCTCTGACTTTAAATCTCGCTTGACTAAGTGATGATCAGGTCCTCTAAATACAGATTTAGCAAGAATCATAAATATTCTGGTTGTTCATCATCAGCGCTACTCTGAGTCCCTCAGGTTTCGCCTCCAAGTCACCGACAGGTCTCGCCCGTCCCGATTGCCCTGCCGCCTGGCGGCCACCGCTGGCTCTAACCGGACCCTTCAACACTCACCAGCTTCATGGCTGCGCGGTGTGAGTTGGGGTCACGAGCTGAGTGCGTCGAGAGACTGTTGCCTATCGCTTGGTGGCCGGTGCTTTTATACGTCACCCCGGCTCTCACCGTGGCGGCCGTTGGCCATGGAGCCCCTCGGCTGCCAACCGAGGCTCCATCTTCGGGGCGGAGGCGGTGGAGATGGGTGAGCGGCCCGAGGACAGCCCTGCGGCGTGCGAGCAGGGCCATCAGGACCAGGGGTGCACCTGAGGTTGCACCTGAGGCCGACAGCACGGAAAGGGCACCCATTGCTACAACTACGTACCCTTGCATCTAAACTGTCTGCAGCAGTTTTGATTATTTAGTGGGGAGGATGGGATGCATGTGTTTTTAGGCACTCATTTTGTGATGGTACACTTTCAGTATGCTACTAAACTAGTATATTGGCTCAATGGAGAAGCCGCCTACTGGGTTTCCATGATAACACAATGTCCAATCCTCGTGAGAAGAGGGGAGTAGGTTGGTAGCAAAGTTTTCCGGTCGTATGTGCTCAGCGATAGAAAAATTCCGATCGGTAAATCAAGTTATAAACCACAACTCTGATGCAAACTACCCACGAAGTCGTCTTTTGGGCATTGAAGGCACCTTATCACTACGCTCTAGCATAACATATGATGTGAACAATGCACCGCAAACGTACGCCACTTCGTAACGGATGCCCACACAGGCCTGTGTTGCGTCCATACCTTGGGAAATATGTCGTAGAGAAAATGCAAAAAAGACTGATAGACCAAAAGACGTCATGTGCGTCTTGACAAAATGGCACAAATTCCAGCGTTGTTTTCACCTTAAAAGGAATTTTTTAGTACGTGTTTATCGCACATTCGTATGCATTGCCTGAAGGGTGCATGGATGAAATGCGTTTCGTAAAATCCCATCTGCAGTTGAAGCCGGTCTTTTGAGCCATGTACTGTTACGCCGTCCAAAGAAAGTGTCTGGTGAGTGCGATTGCGTGCGTGAGTGCGTGCGTGCATGTGTGTGTTATGCGTGTGTGTGTGTGTGTGTGTGTGTGTGTGTGCGTACGTGCGTGCGCGCACGCGTAAGGGTGTGTGTGTGTGTGTGTGTGTGTGTGTGTGTGTGTGTGTGTGTGTGTGTGTGTGTGTGTGTGTGTGTGTGTGTGTGTGTGTGTGTGTGTGTGTGTGTGTGTGTGTGTATGTTTGTGTGTATGTTTGTGTGTGTGCGTGTGTGTGTGTGTATGTGTGTGTGTGTGTGTGCGTTTGTGTGTGCGTGTGTGTGTGTGTATGTGTGTGTGTGTGTGTGTGTGTGTGTGTGTGTGTGTGTGTGTGTGTGTGTGTGTGTGTGTGTGTGTGTGTGTGTGTGTGTGTGTGTGTGTGTGTGTGTGTGTGTGTGTGTGTGTGTGTGTGTGTGTGTGTGTGTGTGTGTGTGTGTGTGCGTATGTGTGTCTGGCCACTTCCTCCCAGATCCAGACAGCCTCCGCGCGATCCGAAACGGTGTCAATGCCAGCACTCCCGCGCCACGGGTGCGCTAAACGCCGCTCTCGGAGAAGAATCCCCGCCCGCGGCGCCGTCCGAGCACTTAATGACACGCAAAACGGTCGCGACCCCGGACAAAGACCTGTGACGCAACGTTGGCAAGGTCAGACTACCACTCAGCGCTGGATTTGGGGAAGGTCTCGGACCGGGAAGGCTAATCATTCAGAGTTGAGATAACGAGCGAATCCCAAATGAACCGAACGCCATTTAGTGGCGACGCTAAATATCGCGCGAAGCTGGTAAACATGTACGCGTACTAAACCCATCGTAACACGCAAACGGGACCACAATAGTAAAGCCCACGAGCCGGAGAATTGGCTTAATCGACCCCGCAGGCCACGATACATCGCTTCCCGGCAGCGGCGAGGTCGCGGCATTTCCGAGCGCTGCGTCTGTTAGGAGGCTTATAATCGTCGCATCAGCGGTATCTGGGTCAGGTCAGCTCGGCTGCGGTCAGGGCAAATGCAGGCGCAGAATTCACGTTAAAATGTTTGTAACGTAATCGGCAGAGTGGCTAGTGTTTCTTACAACGGTGAGCGGTAAACTCACCGTGGTGGAGTGATTTTGGTCAGTTTCCTGAGCTGAAACAACAACATGAGCCATTTTTAGGTCGCAGCTTGTCAGCCTGTGGGTCAGAAACAGGTTCTTTTCAAGAGAGATTGGGATGTGAAAGCTATTGGCAAAGTTAAAGAGTCTGTGAAACCCAAAAGTTCATGGCCGTTTACGCTTTTATCGCGCATATGCAGAGGGACGCAGGTCACAGCGCGTGGCTTTACGAAACTGTCTAATTGTTCCGCTGGTAGATTAATTAGGTAATGGAGGCTGGCTTCATGGGAAGATGATCAGATGCGCCCCGTCACCAGACATAACAGTCCAACGAAGACGCGCACTGCACACAACGTTTCAGAGCCGCTGCCCAGTACCGATCAAACTCCGAATAAGGACGATTCGAAGCAGCAGATCCAGTGGGTTCGAAGACGTAGCGCCGAGAGGCTCGCAACATGGTCTACGACCTTATTCCAAATGACATTATTGGTGACGATTCTTAAATCATCTGCAAGTAGAAAGCCGAGCTGTGCGATGATTGCAGCATTTAATAGAACAACTGTCAGGAGTCATGCCTATCTTCACTTAGACGAAAGTGACTGTTGAGTCCTATGGTCTCTCCACCCAAAGTCTCTCCGGCCATAAGAGACCACTGGTCTCTCCACCGTCCTTAGGTCTCATCCCCTAAAGATGGCCTGTGACTGAAAATCCGCGTCTATGTGCCTCTCTTCCGCTCAGCTTTTGTAGCAGTCGCCGTCTTTTTTCGTTTACCCACGTCCAGTTCAGTCTTCAGTTCGTCCAACTCAAATCATCGAGATATTCTTCACGTCCAGGATATTTTGCCCCCAATGGTATGATGTGTCTGCTTCATGTAATACTCAGGCCTTCGATCTCTCACCACCTATGCTCTAAAGGCAGCCAGTGTTGTTATAACCCAGCCAGTCCTTAATCCACCAGCGCAGCGAGCTTCTGGTCAGCACTTTTGAGTGCCGACGAAACCCGGCCTGCATTTCTCACACTTATTTTGACGGGGGTAATTCGTCCGCAGCGCCATCATGACAACCATGGAGACTCGATTAAGCGATTAGTTACATATGGGCTTGGCAAATTTAGTGTCGCACGCCTTGCCACGTCATAGCTTGGATGCCCATGCAGCATGGAGCAATGTGGATTTGTCCGCTGTAAGCTTCGCCGAGGAGCCCTTCGCTGCACCGCGCCGCGACACTGTCGGAGGTCGCGGCTATGGTAAGAGCCGGGCCGTTAGGGTCGGGGAGGTGAGGGGGTCCGTCGCTCGCGGCTGCACCGGCAGACGGCGAACGGTACCGCCGGGGCTTGATGTCGCAACGGGGACCTACCATTCACCTGTCAGTTCCATGTACCGTCCCCGGCCGATCCCGGCGGGCTTACGCCACCATCGGGACACAAGCAAAAATGCTGAGCCCCGATTTGCATCGCGTAGACATTGGCACACCGCCCCGACCCGTTTCAGCCGTTACCTGATTACAACCCTATCACATGCGACCGCGACCTCGGGGAAGATCGCACGGTAACCGATCTCATTTGCCGCGCATCTCTGTTCCATATCTGTTCACGTAAGTGTGCCGATGAGCTGGGCCGGCCCGAGGCGTGCAGAATATGCTGGAAAGATGTCGCGATTAATTGTGGCCTGGCATTGTATAGAACATTGAAAAACAGCCGACTTCGTCATTTCATGACGTTTTCGTTTCCGGTATACCTGCCGTCAATCGGAAAGAAGGCCTAAGCATCAGCAGTTGTTCAGATGCATTTTTAGGTTTTGGCGAATGCAAAATACCCAGATTGCCTTTTTTAATGTACACAGTTTGGAAGCAAGTTTTTCAAACCTTGGACACACCAGACCGAGCTCTCTGAGCTGTTCTAAGTCATATGATTCCACTTGCCAAACATCACGTTTAAGCCTTTGCGCTTCGGACGGCAAATCTTTTCTCATCATCATGTCACCGAAAATTGAAAGCGGGGTCCTGAGTCAGTAAACCAGATCGTTCCTGGAACTCCAGCTCGTTTCACTCGTAACACTAACTCTCACACCACTCGTACCGTAATCAACAACATGAAGAGTCTCACCAGAAGTATAAAAGCACAATGCTCGCTAACACTTCAATTCATTTATTGTTATCTTTCCAATTGACGCTCCCCAGAGCGGTATGAGCCCCGAACAAAACGCACGCGGCATTGACTAGATATTTCGACACTGATCATTCGGTTACCGCCGGCGATCGCGCTGGCTTTACAAAAGCCGATATCGAACACGTGCCAAATTTTCAACAAGTGACTCTTGAACACCCGCACGATTTTTATACATCGTACACGAACCAGTCCCGGTCGCAGCGGCATCGAACGGTGCTCCCAACCCGACCTCCGGGCGGCTGCGGTAGCGGGCGGGTCCGCCGCCGCCGCCACCAGCCTCCTGTCCGAGCCGCCGCGCCGCGCCGGCGACTGGACCAATCAGACGGCCGCCACTCCAAGGCCCCGACCAATCAGGCGCCGACGCAAGCCGACCGCGATCACGCCGCCGCTCGTGAGCGTGGCGGTCGCCCCACAGAACCTGCGGGACGCCGTCCGACGGCAGCTACCTCCCGGCAGTGGCGCCGCTCCGCCGTCCTGCCCAAGACGCCGAGGCACGAGACTCGAGCCGGTCTCTCGGGACTGGAGAGGCCGGCCGAGACTCGGCCCGCGCGCCAGCAACGCGAGGCGGCGTCGGCGGTCGACTAGCAGTGCGAGGAGCCGGCCAGCTCGAAGAAGAGCACGTACGCTTCGCTGCTGCTGACCGTGCGCGACGAGATGGGACGCACCCTGCCGACACGGAGCCCGGTGAGGGCGACGTCCGGCCCACGCTGCGGTGTGGAGCGCCCCATTGGCGTTGTGGCACACGCGAATACACCGACAGTCGAAAGCATAACATATTTTAACAGTTCTCGTCTTCTTAAAACGTTGCTGTAAAACTTCACCTCTACAATATGATGCAGTGACATAAATTGACGTTGATACCTTACTGACATCATGTCGCAAAACGCGGACTAAACAAGCAGCTGTCGATGGATACATATTTCCGAGACGAGACTTAGAGGCTCACAATAACTGCGGTCAGGCCGGCACGATAAGATCATAAAAAAACAGCGAAATCTGCTGAAAAAACGGGCTGCTTACCTTTTGCTCAGTACAATTCACAACAGTCTAAAAGACAAAGTCCATGAGGCACCAAGTCTAGACACGCCGGCGAACGGGCCTACAAATGATGTGAACGTAAGCGCAAAGTTAAAATTCCGTACGAACGGAGCATCCAATGCCAAACACAGCAGGTGGGGAGCTTCCCCGGGTCAGAACAGCGGCGCTGGCCGTACGTACCGCGAGTCGTTGTACTCGTACCAGTCGCCCGAGAGCGGGTGCTGGCAGTAGGCCGTGTAGTGGCCCGAGAACAGCGTGCCGGAGTGGTTGGCCACGCCGTACAAGTTGTACCTGCGCCAGCAGAAGGTCCGGTCACACCACCGCCAGCTGCGTCAGCTCGCCACGCACGCCAAGGTCGTCACCGGTCCGACCTCACCGAAAGGGCCTCCTTACAACGCTGCCTGCCAGCCGCGCGGAGGGACAGGCGGCGACGGCCTCTGAAGCGCTGCGCCGCCCCGGCCACAGTCAGCCGCGCCCCTCACTCACTTGCAGGGCCCCTGTCCGGCCGAGTACGGACTGAGGTCGAGGCCGCTGACCGGGAAGTCGACAGCGCAGCCGAGCTTGCCCCGGAAGCGCTCCTGCGGCGAGAATCGCTTCAGGTGCACCACCAGGATGCGCGGGAACTTCTGGATGGAGAAGCCCTTGGTGCACCGCTGGCGCTTCTGACATTTGGCGCACGTCTGCGGGTGAGCAGCAGTCAGCACCCTCATGGTGACATGGCGCACGACAGGGTGCATTATTAAAGGCAATTCCACATTCAACGTGTCTGGAGCTTACACACCGCGGTCGATAATCGCAATACACGGGGACAATAACCACATCAGCACAAGTTTTGGAGACATGTATGATGTACTCAAAATCAAGGTTTCTCACGAATCTCAATGACTCTAATGCACCATGTGTACGCATGAATAAGGCCTGGAAGTGACGGACGAGCGCACGGTCAGCTGCCGATCCCACCCACCTCGTGCCGTCCCATCCCCATCCCGTCTCTGCTCCCATTCCCGCTCCTGTTACCGTTCCTGTCCCCGCTCCCGTCCCCGTCCCCGTTCCCGTCCCCGTTCCCGTTCCCGTTCCCGTCCCCGTCCCCGTCCCCGTCACCGTCCCCGTCCCCGTCCCCGTCTCGTCCCCGTCCCCGTCCCCGTCGCCGTCCCTGTCCCCGTCCCCGTCCCCGTCCCACTGACCGGCTTCTCGTCCCCGTCGAGGACCTCCTCCTTGGTGAAGAGGTCGAAGCAGGCCTGTAGTCGCACCTGGCCCGTCTTGGACGGGATCGGCAGGCTCAGATCCCAGAAGGGATCGAACGTAACCGACGCGTGCCCGCACACCGTGCACCTGCCGGGGTCACACCGGTCATAGAGGTCACACGCTGAACACAGGCGACAGGTCAGCGAGGTCAAACACCACGCAACTTCCGGGGTCAAACGGGTCACAGAGTCACACGCTGGACACATGACAACGGGTTAGCGAGGTCAAACGCTGCGCACCTGCCGGTGTCACACGGGTTACAGAGGTCACACGCTGAACACATGGTGACGGGTCAGCGAGGTCAAACGCTGCGCACCTGCCGGTGTCACACGGGTCACCGAGGTCACACAATGAACACATGGTGACGGGTCAGCGAGGTCGAACGCTGCGCACCTGCCGGTGTCACACGGGTCAGAGGTCACACGCTAAGCACACGGTGATGGATCTGCGAGGTCAAACACCGCGCACCTGCCGGTGTCACGCGGGTCACAGAGGTCACACGCTGAACACATGGTGGCGGGTCAGCGAGATCAAACACCGCGCACCTGCCGGTGTCACACGGGTCACAGAGGTCACACGCTAAACACGTGGTGACGGGTCAGCGGGGCCAAACACCGCGCGTCTGCGGCGACAGGCAGGTGCGCGGCGACACACTGAGGACCATCCATCTGTGATAGGCAAACCATAAAGGCCACACAACGAGCGCCTGTCACAAGTGAAGCCTCCACCAGGTCACCATCACAACTGCAGTGAATTTCGAGTGAACGGGATCACAGCCCAGAGTCGGCACGGAATCACGGTTGGGCACAGCCGCAAGCCGAGCCCTGCAGATGGGCACAGTATCCGCGGCGCTCACCTCAGGGTAGACTTGAGCTGGCCCACGAACAGGTCGACAAACTTGGAGTTTTCCAGGCGCAGAAAACGCTTCCAGGCCTCCATAGACTGCTGGCTGGTACTGCAACAACAATGGCTCACATCGGCCAGGTTCCCATGGCTCCACATCAAGCGTCGCAGAGCATGTAAGCTGTTACAGATCCGTGGCAGCCGTCGACCGAGCCGTCCGATGGCTTTTGCACCCCTCCTGTGTGAGGCAGCACATGAGCGCAGCCGATCAACGCGAGGCCGTGTCAGTCATCTCAGCGCACAGAGCCGCTGTCACCACACTGTTCTCAGCTCGAAGCTCTGGATTGCTCTGGTCCTGACCAGCTCAAAGCTTTAAACTGCTCTGATCCTGACCGGCTCAAAGCTCTGAACTGCTCTGATTCCGACCTGCTCGAAGCTCTGAACTGCTATGATCCTGACCGGCTCGAAGCTCTGAACTGCTCTGATCCCGACCGGTTCGAAGTGCGGCGCCGCCGCCGTGGCACCACCGCCGTCGCGGGTGAAGAGTGGCGCCCGGGCGGGGAGGGGACACACCTGAGACTGTCGTCGATGTCGGTGGTGATGGGCCGGGGTCGGCTGGTGACGCGGTTCACATCCTCGTGCAGACCCTCGAGCAGGTACCTGAGCGGCGCCGGCTCGTTGTCAGTCCTACCGAGGAGTCACGTCCCTTCCCCCCCCCCCCACACACACGCAGGCACACACGCAGGCAACACCTGGAGGCGTCTGTTTCAGAGTGCTGCTGATCCAACATCTCTGGGCTGCCCATCGATCTCAACGATTAAACTCATCTGGGTGAGTGAGTCAAGCAGCTGATAGAAATCCCACCTGAGTAGCTCCATGATCTGGCAAACTATCGCCTGAGTATCATGCTGGCCCGAGTAACCCCTCTCCCAGCGCCCGATGCTGGCCCGACTAAACCCTCTTCAGCGCCCGATGGTGGCCCGAGTAACCCCCCTCCCAGCGCCCGATGCTGGCCCGACTAAACCCTCTCCAGCGCCCGATGCTGGCCCGAGTAACCCCTCTCCCAGCGCTCGATGCTGGCCCGACTGAACCCTCTCCAGCGCCCGATGCTGGCCCGAGTAACCCCTCTCCCAGCGCCCGATGCTGTCCTGAGTAACCCCTGGCCCCGTGCGCGACGCTGATCCTGAGTAGCCCCTCTCCCAGTGCGCGACGCTAACCCGAGTAACCTTTCTCCCAGCGCCCGATGGTGACCCAAGTATCCCCTCTCCCAGCGCCCGATGCTGTCCTGAGTAATCCCTCTTCCAATGCCCGACACTGACCTAAGAAACTCCTGCGCGTCCTGCTGCTGGTAGCCCATGAAGCGCGGCGCGAACCGCTGGATCTGCGACTTGAACGGCGCCGTGGTCAGCACCACGTCCGCCTGGTCCGTCTTCTTCCAGAGGTCGGACATGAGCGTCGCGAACGCTGCAACGCAAGCGGCGGCTCATCAGCGGGGCCGCGACCTGGCCGCAGGACAGATAGGCGCCTGCGGACAGCAGCGGCGTGTTGGGTGTCGCCGGTCAAGGTGACTGCAAGAGGCACTCTGCAAGCATAGGATAGCGACTGGACGAACGCAACGGCTGGAGGCACGTCGGCCAGGCCAAACCTAGATCTGTGCGGGGGCCGGACAACCCATCCGAACCACCCAACCGGACTCTAGTGCAAAATACCGGAGGACCAGAGGACCAGGGGACCAGAGGACCAGAGGACCAGAGGTCAGCACGGCTGCCGGCGGGCAGGGGGCGTCCAGACACGGACGGCGGGGCGGAGGTCGCACAAGCGCTGCACTACAACCGTGAGGTCTGCCGTCAGCCCTACCTCTGATGAGCGCGCCTTTCATGGAGGACGTGGTGGTGTTGATGTCGGCCGAGTACTCGTCACGCAGGATGTAGTCGTGCAGGGCGCGCGTGTTGCTCAGACACTGCAGGACTGAGTTCATGAAGCACTGCCAGCGGACAGGTGGCGCACGGTCAGCGCCAGCGCCGTCAGACGCCGCCCGCCCGGCGCGGCGCAGGCAGACCAGCGCACGCGGCGCCGGTCACCAGTGCCCACAGGCAAGCACATGCCGTCGGCGACCATCGGGGACCCACGGCTCGGCTCGGCTCCGGGATAATCAGCCAAGCGTCACGTATCGCCGCACACACCGTGTTGCCGATGTTCCTGAGGCCGGTGAGGCCCGGCAGGCGGGCCGCCTGCCGGGGCGGACTGTCGGCAGGTCGGCGCCGGGAGGAGGAGGAGGCGGCGGCCGCGGCCGAGTCGGACGACAGCAGCGACGACCGGCGGCCGGCCGGCGAACTCAGGGTCTGCCGGCAGGTGGCGACACCGATCAGCGGTAGCGACGGTGGCGGAGGCGCGCAGCAGTGAGCGCCACCAAGAGTCTGCATGTAAACATTTGTACGGGTGTATAGCGTCATAATGCAGGTGACTCTCAGGTCCCTCTCCCCTTCCCCTACCGAGCCGTACGCTGAATGTTTCGCCGTTCTGTGCACCTTCTGATGCACAACAGTTCTACCTTTTTCCGCGTACCCAGTTATGTATGGTCCCTTTATTTCGCATGCAACGGCTATTAGCCGTTCCCTTGCAACGTGTAAAAATAACTCAACACGGATCACGCCAACTTATGTTCTCCTTCTGCTTCTGTTACCAGCGCTAACATCAGCACGAAGCACATGATGCCCGTCTGTTAGAAGCAGGGCTTTGCGTGTAACACAACAAAACTGGCCGTGCCAAACTGCCAATCACAATAAAATGTCAGCAGTTCGTAGTATCCAAACAAAACTCCTGCCACGCCGGTAGAAGCATTAGAACATCTTCGCCAGGAAACATAACTCAAAACACTATAGTTCCAGACGACGAACTTCTATGTCAACCACTGCGAAAACGCTCACACAAACGGCTTCTGCGAAGGAAACATGAGGCGTAAGGGCACTGTTTCGACAAAGCCCTGTCAGCTGCACGTTAGCGACGGCGGCCGACCGGCTTCCAGCCACCATGAGGCGTAAGGGCACTGTTTCGACAAAGCTCTGTCAGCTGCAGGTTAGCGACGGCGGTCGGCCGGCTTCCAGCCACCATGTAGGGCTTCTCACGAGGCCCCAACAGATGACACGCGAGGTGCCGCGGCAGGCGAATTGCTCACTCCGCTGTGGTGGTGCTGCCAAGGTCTCACCGCAGCGGAGTGGATAGGGGTCGGCGCTGCCACAGGGTCGGCGCTGTTTAACGTGTCTAGCTAAGCGTTAGGCCGGCCGGCAGCTCGCCGTCCGGAGCTCGCGCGAGCGTTAGAGCCGCCGGCGGCTGGCGACGGGCCGCCGCGTGCGCCGGCCCGCCCAGCGCTCGAGGCAATGTTAGAGCGGCGGGGCGCGTGGCCGCCAGTTACCTGGCGCTCGCCAACCTCATCTGCCAGCGTGGGGGTCAGGTCAAGGGCGCGCCGCGGCCGCGCCACCGGCGTCGACAGGTACCGCTCCCACTGTCACCGGGGGGCAGAGGGGCGGCGGTGAACGGCGGGGGCCGCCGGCACCGCCGCAGTCGCGCTCCACCCGGCCCGCTGTACTGAGCACCAGCGCCCGACAGTCGCCTGAGAACCCACCTAGCGCACCATCGGGAGCCATGGCCCAGCTGGCCGCGAGTCACGCTGGCGGCGGCGGGACGCCCGCCTCACAATGTCACAGTGCAGCCGACAGCGGCACACGCACCGCCGTCAGTCCCTGCCACTCGTTCACCAGCTAGCATTGGAGGGGAGAGAGAGCTTCAGCGCTCCAAGTACGGCGGGAGCCCGATGCCGACAGGTCGATCGCTCGACGCGCGTCACGGTCGCTTCACGGGCTAGCTGCTCAAGTTCCACCGCTGATGATGGGAATACCTGGCCAGTCACGGCACGCCACAGCCCAGAGGCTAACAGACAACAGAAACGCCACGTCAGATATAACACAGGCCTGTTCTTCAATTGGGTGCGCAACATTACGACAGCCCGCGGACGCCAGACCGCAAAGCACGGACGTCTGGCCGCGAACACGCTCGCGGGACCCTTCCACGCAAAACGCATATCACAATGATGGCGTGCCGCACTACAAACGACCCGCGTCCGTCCGCAGAAAATGGGGTGCCATGTGTCATGACTGCGATGACCAGGCCCATCATCTTGGCCACATGAGCGGCATGTCGCAACCGACACTAGGCGAAACAGGGCAGCCAGCAGCGCCCACAAGACCCATCACGCGGGGCGCGCATCGTTGCGCCGCCGCTTAGCCGGTCCGCTCCCTATACATGAATTATTAACGGCGTTCACGACGCTAAACACTCGGGCGCCGTCAGCAGACCGCGTGACCGACACTAAGTGCTTTCTGAAGATGACATGGGCACGGGCGGTCTGGCAGCCACGCCATTGCCGCTGCCAGGCGCCGGCGCGCGGCATGAGCAATGGCCCGACGCGCCGCAGCAAGGACCGGACTCCATTGGCCAGTGATGCCGCTCGACACGCTGCATTGCAGAGGCGAAATCAATACACGGTCTGCCGAGCCACATATGCATCCCTAGCCTGTTCGGCACGCAAGCGGTTCAGTGTTCAGCCAGGCAACAGCGGAGTTTGCAACACCTAAGCAAATATTCCTTGGTCCTGTGGTATCTATGGTCTTCGCATCTCTGCTGTGCACGCCCTTGTCCTTTGATCCGGTATCCCTAAGCATCCATGGCATCGCGACGGCGTGAAAATTTCGCGGAAATGCGTGGACGCAACGAACAGTCAAAGCCACAAAATACAAAGGTCCTAAGATTTGATCAACCCCGGTGCAGTGTGTTAGCTCGCACTGACCTGGCGCGTACGTTTACCAAATCAAACAAGTTAGCCCCTCACCACCATCAGGACCATGCCAACGCTCACACGGGCCAGGAGAGGATGACCGCCGCAGTTCAGCCCCGGGGCATCCTCGAGCGTCGCTGGCTGCAGCTGCTGTCGTCAGCTTTTCCCCCCTGGACTACGATCAAATGCCCTGTAATGGTGCCGCTGACATTTCGCGCCGCTTGAGACACAGCTCTTTTCGCGCCCTAAGGCCTCGTGTTCGGTGACGAGGGGCAGCTTAATACTGCACGCGCGACGACGTCCTACATTGAGCGGAACGGTGAACGGACAGCAGCGCAACAATGCGTGTTGCCACTCGAGCGATCCGAAGCCAGTCGGCAGCCAAGCGACCGTTGACGTCACGGCCCATCCAGCCGCGGAGCCGCTGAGGACGCGGACGCTAGAACTGATAGAGAGCGGCGCCAATTCGAAGCCGCTGCCGCACTGTCCTGCAGAGGACACACTGTGCAGGGGCGTGCCCTGCAGGGATGCCCCGCCCGCCTCCGACCACGGACGGCCGCTTGACACGGCGGCCGGGCCGGGGACCGCTCGAACGACTGGGAATGCGGCGTGGCCCTCCGCAGCACGAGCATGATAGCGAGTGTCACGACTGCCGCACGCCCGGACCGTCTGCGGCGCTCTCGACTTATTTGGAAAGGTGGCAGGGACTGATGCCAAATGGGATTACGTTCATCCAGAGTCCGGCGAGTCCAGGGAAACCAGCGAGCCCTGAAAGGTAACACTATTGCAGTACAGAGTGCTTTGAACCACGACAAACATCTTATGAGGACGCGGATACTTCACTGACAAGGCCATGGACCTCAGCAGCCCTTTTCCCCAGACAAATGTGTTAATTGCGCCAAGATATGGATCTCTTCATCAATTCTCCCTCATCCGTTTTCCTACGTCACGTGCCATGATGGAACGTGACAACACGAACCAGGCGGCCACGCAGCGCGTCGTGGTGCCTCGCCCCCTACCTTCTCAATGGCGGCACTCCTCTGCTGAGCGTCGAGGCCGTTGGCGGCGGGCGCGCCGGGTGAGGCTGGCCGCGCGCGGCCGCCAGCCACGCGCTCGGCGCTCTCGCGGCTGGGCGCCGAGCGCTCGGCGCCGGACGAGAGCAGCGAGTCGAGCCGCGCCGCGTCCAGCTGGCGGCGCAGCTCGGCCACGGCCGGCCGCTCGCCCTGCACGACGATCGGCACGAGGCGCTCGTGCGGCGTGGGCTCGACCGAGGCGCGCCAGCGGCGGTGACCGGCCGCCGGCTCGCCGTCTGGCTGGCGGCTCTGGCTGCGCGCCAGCCGCAGGGTAGCGGCGCGCCTCGCTCTCGGGCTCGGCCGAGCAGCGCGCGCCGGCCGGCTCGGCGCGCCGCCGCGGCTCGGAGGTGGGCAGCGGCGGCCGGCGGCCGCAGCCGGTGCCCGTCAGCCGCCAGCCGCTCTGGCTGGAGAGCGGCAGGTGCGCGCCGCGCTCCAGACTGCCGGCGCGGAAGGCGGCGCCGCGCGGCGTGTAGGACGAGTAGCTGGAGAGCGACATCCGCGACGAGACAGGCATGGCGGACCAGCAGCTGGTCAGGCGTGACAACGCGACGTCGCCGAGCTCACAGTTCATCCCGCAGCGCAGAGGTCAGCCTGAGAAGCAACCGACAGCCGTTTAGATGGCGCAGATCACGGTCAGATGCTGGCACTTGTCAGTCAGGTCACGCGGGTCGCACAGGGGTCATTTGGTCACAGCGGACACTGCCGGTTTCAGTAGCAACCACAGTATGAAGGAGACTGGGACAACCAGGCACGGGTGAAGATGATGTGGGAAACTGGTTTGGCAAAACTGGAGCAACGAGCATCTGTTTACCGTACAGTGGTAAAGCCTGCGCCGATACGAACACAGTTGAATGGGCGGCTACTGCGCCTGCCACGTGTGAATATTGCACACCCCGATGCCCCTGAGTCCGCGGGAACGTGCCAATCTTGAAGAGAACTGTCAGTGGGTGGTGGTGAAAGGTCACGTCGTTACGCCGCAGTTCAGCTGCGATGTCGCCGGGTCTGGCCGCGTTACCAGCCGGCTCGCGTGGCGCACGTTCAGTCACGTTCGACTGACCCCACCCCCATTCCCCCCCCCCCCCCTATCGGGAATTGTGCTTGCAGCGGATCGGGGTGGATGCAGGCCATAGTACAAGACGCTTCATTGAACAGCCCCTTTCTTACCCTTTTAAATGGCACCTAACCGTGGCCTATCCAGACGTTAGTGATCCCTGCCTACCTGCTGACTTTCAAGGACGCACCGGTCGTATCTGATCCACAGCATTAGTACCAGCTCGCCTGCGTGGCGGACATCGAACCGACCTCCGGCAAGCTCCAGCGCGATCATGGTTATAACGGGGGGGGGGGGGGGGGGCGGGGAGGCCCCCCGTAATGTCGCTAAAGCAGCTGAGTTCTCACGCCGTAAATGATCTTTAAAGGTTTATTCGTATCATGTCATCGTCTCATTCCAGGAGTAAGTAACGCTTTCCGTCGCCTACCACTCAGGCCAAACCTAGACAGCGTGCAGGACAGGGCCAGAGTTGTGCTGTCCCTGCCGCCACTGAGGTACCTGTAGGGAATGGATCGGTTTTTCTGATCCAATCTTCAGAACAAAGCTACGAAGGATACCCAGCCCCATTACCCCATTATCCCATTACATTACCCCCGAACAAAATGGCAAATTTGTGAGACCATCCCAAACTTATCTGATGAAAATATGTGAGGAGCACGGTTACGCCCACCTAATCCGGAATGCATTTTGAAGTTATGTGGTATATGTTGACATCATTTCCGGTCTGCTGGATGTCTGTGGAGTGCCTGGAACTTCTCATGGGCCCCTCACCGATCTGATGACCGACCTATCTTGATGTTTCTACGGTTGCGTGGGCGTCCAAACCGCCCTTTGGCCGTAACTGGGTCCACTCGACCCTGGGCTCGACCAATCGACCCGCTCGCGCCGCGAGGCATCAGTGCCATCTGAGCGGCGCGGCCGCGGAGCTTCTGCCCCTCACGGGCGATCGGCCGTTTACGGTGCCAGATCGCTCCGGAGTCCTTCGATTAACTCGAAGGCCGACGGTCTGAGAGCTCTCTCGTCGTCGGTCCCGTGGCGCTGTGACCGCGTCGAGGCCACTGGAGCACTGTCGGCTATTCCTTCTACCCACCCCCATTACACGCCGTGGTTAATATGACAGATCACCTGGCTATCCCATGTGACCGGCGGCCGCTGGCCGGGGCCCGGTCCTGCTCCAGTGCCGCCAGGGCAGGTCGCTCCGGCCGCCGGCTCCGGCAGCCGGCCCCCGCCCAGGGTCGCCGCCTCCGGCCGCGGCTATTTCGGCGCGGCGCCGTGGCCCTCCCCGCTCCCATCGGAAAACAAGCGTCGCGCGCCGCGCCCGCCGCCACTAGCCGGCAGCCGGCCGCTGGGGCCTGGGAGGCGTCCTCAGCGCGGCGACAGAACGAGCGCAAGCCGGTCCGGCTCCACCCCCCGGCCCGCACCCAGATCTGACGGCCGGCCACGGAACGGGACGGGACGAGACGGAACAGAACGGAGCGGAAACGACCCATTTGCAACTTCCCACCAGCCTGAACCAGGCGCGCCAGCCGGCGGCGACCGACCCGCCGCAGCCACCGCCCAGCGATCTCTCACATCCGCTCCGGACGTCGGCGACTGTTCAGCCCCGTCGGCGGCGGCGACGGTGACCAGTCACCGGCCGCCGCTCCCCTGCGCCGCCCACGGCGATCGGCGGACGGCGGGCTCCGAGCCCACTTGGCCGGCGGCCAGCGCCTAACGAACGAAGCTGGGGCGGCGACCGCACGGGCGCAGCCAGCCCACCATCTGAGGGCACTTCCCGGAAATGGTGAGAACTGTTTGGGCACATAGAAATACGATTTGTGTTCAGTTACGCGCATCGGGTTTTCACGAACCCGTTGACCTTTTTTCCTGTTTTGGCTTCGCCCTTGGCAACCGCCGCGCGGCCGGCGGTGCCGAGGTGGTCCAAGGTCAGGGGTGTGACTCAGAGCTCCGATCGGGTGACTGAGGCTGCTGCTGTCGACAGAAAGAAAGAGGAATAGGGAGATAGAGAAAGGAAGTGCAAGACGGAGAGAGGAGAGGGCTACCGGAAGGGGAAGAGGGAAACGAAAGGAAAGAGGGATGCTGATGAAGACAATGAGAGAGAAAATGGAAAACCACAGAGTGAAAGATGGAGACGGAGAAAGGAAGGAGCAAGGATGGTAAAAGCTGGCAGAAGAAAGGCTACACGACTGATAGAGAGAAAGACAGCATACCGAAAAATGAGGATTTAACGTCAAAATCGTAAGCAAAAGTTTGGGAAGAGAAGTCGACGATAATTGTGACAGTGAGGTCAATCTAACACGGAAAGAGTGATGGAGAGTACGGAGGCGTGCGAGACCAACAGCTGAATACGAGTGGTGAGTACGAGTGCGCCGCGCGGTCGGTCAGTATGCGGTCAATGTGTTGTGTGCCGGGCTGGGTTTTGCGCGGTCGTTCGGGCCAGCGCACCGATCGATGGCGGAGTGGGCCCCGTCGACCGGTCCCCCGGACCAGGGCACGAGCGGGCCGCGCCGCACGCACTCGGGTGACCCGCCTCCGTCCCGCCGAGCCCACCACACCGGCGTCTACACCGCCGCGAGCCGAACCCCCCCTCCTCCATACACACACCACCGATGCACGAGAGACACCGGCGGACTCGGTCCCCGGACCAGAGCACCGAGCGGCCGCGCCGCACGCACTCGGGTGACCCGCCTCCGTCCCGCCGAGCCGTCACACCGGCGTGTACACCCGCCGCGAGCCGAACCCCCCTCCTCCACACCACACACACCGATGCACGAGAGACACCGGCTGACCGGCGCCCGTCCCGCCGGAACGGGACGGGGCGCCGAGCCTCGACCGAGCGTCCTAATGGGATGACGCGTGGCCAGCCGCGGCGCCGCCTGCCAGGAGGCGGCGTGCTGGCCGGCCGCGGCGGCCCGTCAGGTCGCTAATCGACCGGCGACAGCGTCAGCCGGCTCAGCGCCGCGTCGGTGCCTCGACCTCCGACTAACGCCCGCCACACAGGCACACATGGCGCCTGTGACACGCGACGGCGCGTCCGTCGAAGGGCGGCGGTTGTCGCGGCCGGGCTTGGCTCCACATTCGGCTGGCCGTCCCGCGCCCGGCTGCGGTAGTCGGTTTTCGCGAGCGGTACAGACACGACTGGAGCCGACATACACTTTGTGACTGTTTGTGCGCTGTCACCACGTGAACAGCTGGCGAGGAAGACAATACAACCTGCATGGAACGGCAACATAACCTGTCACGCTTCGGCGTGTGCCGAGCCAGACGTGCGATCATTTACATTGCTACGTTACAAACCACGTTCCTTTGACTGAGCGGGGTACAACACACAAGCAACTCACAAGGGATCAGGTTCATCGCGGACGCGACGATCGTCTTGCTCCTTTCCATGCAAAGCTACAAGGTTGACGTTACTTTTTACATGGCTGGAGGCTCGCATCTAGCGCGAGGGATGTTTCAGGCACGCTGGGAGCCCGACACTGGTCTTATATCTACTGTTACGCCGAGCCATTACGAACGGCGTGAAGCAGCCCGTACCTTTAATCAAATAACACGTAATGGCCACGTATTTAAGTGAAGTGTCGGCTAATGGCAAAAGATTAATAACATTTCGATGCGTTCGTGCCACGTCCTCACACCGAAGATTTCTGTTATTTCATAACTTAGCGGCTACTTCTCATTCGTATGAGCATTTGTTCCCAGGCAGGGCGAGCAATGGAATCGCGTAAACTAAGCTCTCGTTTGAGGGCGGCCAGACGTTTGGTACACTTGGTCAGCCATTGGTGCTCTGTCACCCGTCTGGCTCCTACGATCGCTCACGCAGTATAGCCGTTTTCGGCCGCGATAGCACACCATGAACAGTGGTCTACTCCGCCCCACGCGCATCCATTACCTTTGCGATCAAGACGGCTCAGGTTGCAACGCGCTTTGCCCCTCGCGCTTATCCTTTGTCCCTCGCGCTTATCCTTTATCCCTTGTGCTTATCCTTTGTCCCTCGTGCTTATCCTTTCTGCAATCGACGTCTTGGACAAAATTTCCCTGAACTAGCGTAACTTGCGCAATGGCATGACGTCACAAGGAAGAATGCTTCGAATGGATCGCCCACCAAGATAATGAACGCCGCAGTGGAACGGATAACCTGCCAGGACGCAAGGAAGTTGCCTGGTAGTCGTTGCGTAAAGCCAGCCAATTACATACTTGCAAGGTTTGATGAGGCGACAGCACCGCGCTATGAAGTGCGTGGCGCTACAGCCAGCCAGTGGCCGAGCGGTCTCCAGCCAGACGGCTCATATTCCAGACCGTAAAGGCTCGACATAGACGGGGTCCCAGGCATGTGGGCCAAGAGCAACAAATAAAAGGTCACGGTTCCCAATAACACCGCCCGAGACGAGCTGACCCCGGGCGGCGCAGTCATCGCCGATGCATCTGACCGACGTCCAAAGCGTCGTTATGAGCCCGGGTTGATGATTATCGTCGCATGCAACTGTTGGGCGGTTGCAGTCGCAGTCTGTTACAATGGCCGTCGCTGTGGGACCAGCGCAGCCGTGCTATACAGAGCGGTTGAACCAGCCAGGGAGAATACTGAGTACTGCTCGCCGATGTAAAACACGGTTAAGTGGGGCGGCTGAAGGATGACTGTATCCAGGCGACGAACACAACTCATTGGCCAGAGATGATGGCAGAACACAGCCTATGACAAAAGTCGTCCGTTGACTAGACGCTATTTTTGCCTACACAATGGTTTTCACCATAAACCGCTCGCCAGGCGAGCCGGTTTGGCAATAACCAATTCTCACGATTTCAGGTACGTCTTGATTCCGAGCCTCCCCCCCGCGGGTTTGCCACCAGCTTCACATGAGGCTGCGAGTCGTGGCCCTGATCACGCAAACTGTCCAATAGCTGCTCAACAACACTGAACCCGCACGGTGACAGCTGTCATGGAGCAGCAATCACAGAAGCTGAGCAGATGTCTTTATGGACTGACAACTACTGGGCTGATAACTACCGGGACTCCTCATCCCACACAGCTGCCACGACAGGGGCAGACACCGTCTGCATCTTTGTTGTCCCTACATAAATTCAGACAAACGTTTGGATTCTCGTAGCCGACAACGTTGGATCCTCGTAGCCCTCAGTACCATTCAAAAAGGCACGCTCACTTCATTAGGACCGGCAGCTGCGCTCCGCAATCACCGCCCAAAGGTCCGTTCACCCTCCCGTTCCCTTACCACCCACCACACGCACCCCGGCTCTGGCTCTGGCTCTGGCTCTGGCTCTGGCTCCGGCTCCGGCTCCGGCTCCGGCTCCGGCTCCGGCTCCGGCTCCGGGTCTGGCCCTGCCGTAGTCGCCGCCTACCTGGTGTGTAACGGGACGCGCGTGGCCGCCAGTGGGTGCGGCGCCGCCTCCTCTCTGCACACCGCTCCGCCGTCGGCGCGAGTCCGCGGGGGCGACGGCCGGCGCGGCGTCGGCGGCGCGCGCCGCCGACGCCGACGTCACGCGGGCAGGAATGTGGGCCGTGACGTCACGCGCCGCGGCAGACCGCCGTGGCCGGCGCAGAGCGACACGATCGAGCTCATCGACGGAGACCATCGGCAGGGGACCATCGGGGGGAATCACTCAAGAGCACTATTGGGGAGGACCTTCCACGCGGTCTGCCGGGCCGGGGCCGGTCGCCGGAGACGGCAGACAGGGCGTAGACGGGGTGGAAAATCGATGGCGGTCGGGGAGCGACGAAGGCCGAGCGGGGTCGATGTTAGACGATCGGCAAACGGCGAGCGCAGATGGTGGGCAGCCCGTGTTGGTGGGCACCGCCGGAGGAGCCGCCGCCCGTGGGGGACGGCCAGGCCCAGTCGCCGAGCTGTCAGCCAGCGCAGCAGAGTACCGGCTCTCTCGCGGGGAGCGGCGGCCGTGCTCGGAGTAGTCTACATACACACCGTCCGAATCGACCACATCGATCTGTGGTAAATGCTAAGACGCATGCAAATTGTCCGTTTATCAGGGTTTCAATACCGAGCGTTTGCAAAAGTGAAAGAATTTACAGTAGCGTGGACAAACAAAGTAATACTGTCGCGCTTTGGAGCACACACACACACACACACACATATATATATATATATATATATATATATATATATATATGCGCGGAATCACACAACTAAAGGCAGAGCATACCCAAGCATACGACCTAGCGATTTTGAAACGAACGTCTCACGCCCGTGTTCCTGCAATGAATGGGGAGCTCGTGGCACAGGCGAGCCCGGCGCAGAGCAGGCCTGGCACAGGCATTATCCTTCCAAAGCTTGCCAGCACGGGTTTGCACACCGTTTGTTTTGCGTTATAAATTTAGCCACATGATTCATCTCGTCGACTGCCAGCCGGATCATCCGTTAGCTAAGTGTAGGTTGCTGCGACGTGTAAGACAGCTTGAAGCTGGTCTCCACTCGAGAGGGGGGGCCAGACAGCGGGGATTATGTCCCCCCCCCCCTACTTTCAGTCAAAGCCTGCTGAGCGGTCTTCGTTCTGCTGTGTAACCCCACACAGTTTCTGAGGTCAAATTTGCTCCTCCCCTGTCGAAAACACTCAATTTCTGCGGGCCAATGGCCATTCAGGCATTCACCAGTTGCGAGTCGCCCTCGCCCTTCCCTTAAACGCGATAATAAGGCACTCATGACCGATAATGACCGACAACTTTATGAACAGAGAGCGACCAATGTTCGAACCGGCGCCGCTCTTCCCGTGCTTCGAACATGCTGCTCTAGTATAGCAAATGGTGGCTTTATGCATTTTTAGCACTTGAAACAAATTTCACTCGGCACATCAGCGCAAGTCAGTCTCGCCAACTTGTTTCCAGCGAAGCCTCCTGAACTTTGACCATGACGTCACCTGTCCACCAGCCGAGCGCGCGTTTATGAGCAGTCTACCGAGACGCTCTGGACGTGAAGTCCACGGACCCCGCGGCGTGGGCACATCCCTGTTTACAGATTCATGAAAAACGAGCGTCTGGCAGGCAGCCGGTGGCCCAGTCCGCCGGGCGACGCCGCCAGCGTCAGAAATAGCCGGCGGCGGGGGCCGGGCGGGGTCAAGGCCAAGTCTGCAGGGCACGACCCGGCCCGGGCCGGAGGACAGCCGGGTGGTGGACGGCCGGTGGGGAGGGCCGGAGCGCGCGCCCCGTGTAACCGTTACGTCGCGGTGTTGCGCCAGCGTAAGGCCAGTTCACGAGTTGTCTTCGCGCAGTAGGTCGTGGAGCAACGACCACGTGATGTGGTCATCTGGTCGATCAGGTTTTGTTTTGGACGGGCAGTGGTGCCTGGCCGGGTGCGCGCCCGGCGCCCACCCACGCTGGGTACGTACGGGCATACTAATGCGGGACCGGAATCCCCACCAGCGGCAATGATGTGTCGATGAAGCAAGGACAGCAGTTGTAACAACGACATTGCTGCACCTTACCCGGCGATTCCATTCTCCATTTCCACTAAGGCTCTGGATTCGGGCTTCACTGAATCTGATGCGCACCACGCGACCGCCTGTAAAGCGAGACGAACGCAGGAGTCATGACACCTGGTCGATAGGACATGACCAGAGGTCCCGGTACAGCTGGAAACGGAGTGGTGACCGGCCGGCTGGCGGCCGCCGGTCTGCGGGAGGCCTGCCGCGCCGTGTCGCCGTCACGTCGGCCGGTGTCAGCTGCCAGCCCGGCTCCACCATCCAGATCCGGACTGCGCAGGCTGGCTGCCCGAGCAAGATGAGCCTCCGCGGCGCAGCCCAGGCCTGCCGAGGCGGCCAAATGAGGGGGCGGGTGGTGAGGGGGTGGACGGCCGGGCAGCTTGCGCCAGCAGCGGAGCTGCGCGATGGCGATGCATGCCAATGATCAGCGCCGCAAGTAGTAGCAGCCGCTCTGCGTGTGTCGAACCTGACGCCGACACACGTGCTGTAGCGTTCTGTATCCCCGTATCTGTCAGAATTTAGTTGAGGTATGCATCAGCAGGCCAAACGCTTGCAAACAGGAGTGCATGGCCCAGGGGCGGCTGTGGTACGGTATTATGCGGCCGTAAAACTCTCCGCTGTCCTGTCTGGCGAAAGTGCGGAGGCAAAATCGCCCGTTGAATTGAGACAACTTAAGTGGGGGGCCCAGAGTAAACAAAGCGGCTACGCTTGGCAGTTATTTTTGAACCCAGCTCATCCATGCAAAACTATTCGGAATAACAGTGATATAAAAATGGACTTCACTCGTGGCGGCTACCTGTTAAGGGGCACGGGATACGTGGCATTGGGTGAGGGCCCTCTTTTACAACTACCCAGCTCTAAGAAAATGGTCACTGACTTCTCGAGTTTGCATCGAAAAAACGAAGCGTGAATGCTGATAAAAACCATGTTCGGTATCCCCCCTGCCCCGTCACCATAGCTGGCATGACCATTCAAGGCCCACATGCCGTTGGTCCTAAAGAAACCTTTCCTCATACTCTTCATGCGTATTTTTCTCCAATTCGAGGGCTAGGCGTTGTCCTTATACTCCAGCGCACTCTTGCTCCCTGCATTTTCAATCAGTTTAAGAGTTGAAATGACACGCATCGGAAGGTAGGTAAGTGGCTGGGTTCCACCCTTTCCCGACCAAATTTATTCGCTAAGCCAATATTATTATTCACGAACACATAGCAATATTTGGATACAAATGGCTTAGAAACCGATTACTTATAAGGAAACGCATTAGGTAGTTTCTCACAGCTGACTCGCAAACTCACAAACCGACATTCAAAGCTGGTATCCGTAAAAGCGTAAAGAAAGAGAAAAAAGGAACATAATACGTACCGCGTTTGGTATTACCTACCAACAGAACCTAAGAGTTCAGCAATACGACAAGGCGCAGCATTTCTTAAATCACTAAACAACAATGCCTTTGACACCGAACTCAAATAATAAACAAATTGGGTAGACAATAATAGCGCAAGCAAAAGTGCAACATATCACATGTTCAAAAGAACCGCAGTCATGACGTCATTGGTCTACTTAAATTGGCCGCTATTCCAGTATATCGCAGCGTGAACACAAGTGGTTTGGATTAAGATGGCATATTGACAGTACATCCAGTGACCCTAGCCAGGACTCCGCCCAGGAGGGAGCCAAATCGAGTTCTGGGGTCTTTTCAGCCAAGTGGCTGTCCTCGTTCGTAAAGGAGCGCTTGCATTTGGATTTAGGGAAGTCTTTGAAGCTCGGTCGGGCCACAACTGTGATGCCTTGTGGGTTCGTTTTTTAATGTTTTGACGCTTTGGAAACAAGTCCCAAACTGAAAAAAAATATTGGGCCGTCGGTCCTAGGGGCCTCATCACATCGGGGGGCGGGGGGGGGGGCGTGGCCCTCACGCCCCCACACCTGGCCATGAATACGCTTTGAAATGTCGATTTTTCTCCATACAGCCATTGCTTTCTTGATAAGCTAGCTTAGCCAGTACCTACTTCCTCGCAAACTGAAGGTCGGTTATTATCAAACAGCTCCCAACTTTTTGAGAGCTTAGGCTGGCGCACTTGTGGGATAATTTGAGCATTGCCATGTTTCATGTCTTTTTTTGGTAGTGAAATACGATTGAAAATAAAGTGCGCAGAGGGACCAGATGATAGACATGTGTTATGGTGATTCACTGTTAAAATGCACCAAACGTCGCGAGTCGGATAGTCGTAACAAGACAGACATTTGTTTTGCAGCTGTGACAATAGCAGTGCAGTTTATTGCGATTGTTCTTAGAAGCGACCAAACGTTGTGTCCTGACGGCGCGTTGCCGGTGCCCTGATCCACCCGAATGAACAAGACGACAGGAGTGTCAATTTCTGCGAATTAGTGGGGGGGGGGGGGGGGGGGAGGGCGAACTAAAAGCCCCGACAATCTACCCTCCCCCTTTCTCACCAGGCTTAGCCCATTTGATTTAATTAAACGCAAGATATGTTTTTAATCTCTGTTCAATTTATAGAAGTCTCTAATTCAAGCAGCATAGAAGTCATACATGGTTGGATCCAGGGAGCAAGCACTAGACGCACGCGTCTTTTCTGATCGGCACGTAAACTCGCCCTTTTAGAGGCCTCCTTAGGGCTCCGATGGTGCTCTTCTTTGCCGGCCATGGGAGGTGGCACGCATTTTGGTTGTGAGAGACGGAGACGGACTTAGCCATGAAGGACTTACGCGATTCCCGTGTTCCAGAGATTTCACTTGAATCTCACAAGCCATCGAGTGTCTTTCGTGATGGGAGTGGTACGAGACACCACTGCGCAGAAAGTTCAAGGATAAAAGTCTTTGTGGTACGGTCATCTTTTAACCAATATTTTGTGGTATTCCAGTCAAAAACGCTGGCGGGCCAAGCCAACATTGGGGGCCCAACTCAACATGGAGGGGGGGGGGGGCAGGGCTCCCACAAACGAACACATATCGACATCCGTGCCTGACAACGATCATCGTGGACTTATCGCTTCTATTACTTACGATTGCTTCTTTCAGTTCGTAAAAGCCTTGCGATTTTGCGTCGTTTCCGAGACCAAAGCATTCGCCGCAGCTAACATACCGCAGCATGCACCCCAGCATTCCCCATCGCCTCCCCGTCCACAGGAAAACTCGCAGTGTCAATTGCCGAGTGGGATCGGCTTACCGTTCCCGTCAGCCATTATCCACACTTCAGACCGCACAAATCTGCGAGTAGCATTACGACGCGGCATGGAGATAGCCGATACATAAAGGCGTACGGATTAAAAACTTTCTCGGAGGAGTCATCGTTACTTGGAGAGAATCGGTACATACTACTAATTTATGCTTAGAGGGCAGATTAAAAATCAATGTACCTTTGGTTATTCAATAAGGGGCATGTGCACATACAAATATACAAGGCCATTGGTTCGCATGGTTGAATTATTATGTCCAGAGCAGGTGTCACGGGTTGTTTGGAGCCGGTGGTTACCCAGTGAGGTCATTCTGGTTCCGGTTCAGCCGTCGAAGTAACAACGATGAGGTTCGCTTAAGCAATTTCCTTGCATGATGAGCCCAAAGCGTGACGCTGCACTCTGAATAAATTGATGGTAGTGGGACATACACTTCCTTATGGTACGGGACCTATACTCGGACCGAATGTAGGACCGCCAGTCGCCATGCACCCTTAGTGATTCGTGCCGACCACGTTTCACTGTACCTATGGCGTGATAATGTGTTGAGTGCTAGATTAACTAAGGCGTCTGCTGACAAAGGAGAGCAATATGCTATTTCTGTGCCATCTAGCGACAGAAATCGAGCAAAATATGACTGTAGCGATAGTTATTGGCAGGAATCATAATTAACCAACTGCACGTCGCGATCGCTGGATGTTGTGAACATTGGAAGCTATGGCGTTAGACGAGGCAAACTTGGATGCCATGAACTCCGCCAATGGGCACCGAAGGTGTTCTTATTCATTAGGTGGTCTACGCCCCATTCTAAACCCGTCACAGAGCTGCAAAGTCACATAAGTTTGAAGTTTGAAGTCCTTCATTCGTATAATCATCCTTCACGGCCGATCTTTTGGAATAATGCGTATCATTGATACGTGGAACGCACAGTTAAGTGGATGAAATCCGGGAAGAAATCAGCTTTTGGATTCTGGTTAGTTCAATCAATCGGCTGAGACCCCCAACCGATCTTTAACAGTGATACTCCTGCCCACGGGTTTCATGCACATTTCTTCGACAAGATCTACGGAGAATAAAATAGAATTGTTCCCAGACGGAGCTGCTGTGCGGGCCGGTGGGCTGGCGGCAATGCGTTGGCTGGTCCGGCGCTGCACGGTCTCGGCTGGGCTGGCGTGATTGGACTGCTCCTGCCAGTCGTAACTCATCACCCACGCCATCATGGGGTGAGAGTGGGCTGCCGCTGATTTTCGCGTGGGGTTTGGAACGAGGCGAATGGGGTGCGATGGGTGGAATATCGTGCACGGAATCGGAAGACCGCCGCTCAAATCCCACTCAGTGCGTGAATTTTTCAACGACACCTACAAGTCCGGCCAGAAAAAGCATTTTTCGTCGCAATAGCAAATACATAAGTGATGAAAAATTTAAAAACTTTAACTGAAGGCGTCATGCCCCAGTCCAGATTGTTTGGGATGTGGCTAGCGCAGACCGCGGTGGCCCACCGCCCGCCGCCCAGCTACCGCCCGCGGTGGCTGAAAACGTCATCGGCTAGGGATCACCACCCTGATCACCCACCCGCTCCTCCTGCACAGTCAAACACAGCCCAGGTATCAGCACACGTGATCATTCGCTGAAGCCGAGAACACAGATAGCGAGTCGGGGTACGTTACTGGTTTCGTAAACGATTCCATCAACAATTCGTTGCTTACTGTGCTCCCTTTTGCTCTCCCTTGCAGTATCGTTTCAGATGTTATATTACTGTACAAAACAAGACGTAACGAAATAAGACAATAAGAAACAAGACGCAATGTACGCAGACTTCAAATGCATCTGCGCATTTCGTTCCTCTTATCTCTAACAAACACAATCAAACCTCGGCCCCATCGGCAAGCTATCTACAGATGTCGCCTTGAACACTAAAAAAATTAACAAAGATGTCGCCTCAATCGCCGCACCGCGCAACGCGCTAACAACTGCCTCATCCGAAAACCTGACGCCCAAAGCGTCTTTGCACGGAGTCAGCACGCGCTTTGACGAGCTCCCTGTAGAGTAGACCGAACGCCTTGGAGCAGGAGACGCTGGGAGCCGAGCGTGCAGGGGCCGACGCACGCCACCGGCGAGATGCCAGCGTTGAGCGAGTCCAGAAGCAGCACGCAGAGCGCACAGCCGCCGATCGCGCCACCGCACGACGAGAACTCGGGCAGTACGGTGAGCGACAAGTCACTCGGTTTAAGGCCTGCTGGCGGCGGCAGGGTGTGGGGCCACAGTCAGGCGTCGCCTGGCCCAGCTGCCGCCGGCTGAAGGGAATGGGCCGGCGGCGCTCGCGGGCGGCGGCCTCCGCTCGGCCGGACGCGGCTCCAGCGCACGTGGGCGGTGCGGCGGCGTCGGTGGCCGCCAGCCGGCCGCCACTCGCAGCTCTCCCCGCCATGGGCGATGCTGCAGGCGAAGCACGGCGCCGCCCCGGCAGCGGGCCTCGAGATGCAGCGGGCCGGCCCCCTGCAGCGCGACCATAGCCGGCATCGAGTCCTGTCGATAGGCGCGGCGCAGCGGGGCGCCACTCAGTGGGTCCCGGCCGCTCAGCTCGGCCCGCCAGGCGGCGCAGCGCTCGCCGCCGGCCGCCAGCCGCTGCCGCAGCCGGCTGCGCAGCACCAGCTGCATGGCCGGCGGGCGCAGCGCCGGGGCGGCACGGCTGCCGGCGCGCGGCCAGCAGCCAGCGCGAGGCGCGCAGCACCTGCACCAGCTGGCTCTGGCTCGACGGCTGGGGGCGGTGCCCAGCGCAGCAACCGACACAGAGTGCCGGTCGACCATCCCGGCACGTGCCCGAGGGTCCAACCCAGGCGTCGGCGCCGCCGCCCGCGCCTTTTTCCGAGCTGGTGATGTCACTCGTGAAGTGTTGATGTGGCTTTTCTGCAGCATCTGAGGTAGGTTCGACCGTCGATTCCAGCGAATTGGTGACGACCTCGGCGCTCATGACGGACTCCCGTGAATTATTGACGTGTGGCTCTGATTCGACTCGAGTGGTGATAATCTGCAGTTGGTGGGTGTGCGACACCCCGTGGGCCTTTACCAGAGCCCCATCAATACCTGCTCCATGGCAGGAGCGTACCAGAACACCTTCTTCGCGAGCCCCGCTCTCTTGTCGCCGATAGCTTTCACGAGCAGATCTGCGGTCTGAGCGAGGACGGCGACCTCGCCTTCGGCGGGCCCCGTGAGGACGAACAGCCGGGCCAAGTCTGCACCTGTCCTGAGGACGAGCGTCTCCCGGCGCTGCGTCAGTTTTTCTTCCTTCATCACCCGCTCCAGCAGCTGCGCGTCCGGGCAGAAGAGCTGCTCCTGCAGAAGCACCAGTCGGCGTACCCCGAGAGAGTCGAGATACCGCAACGCCGCGCGGTGCTGGTCGGCCAGCGCTGGTCTGGCGGCGGGGCAGCGGAGCTGTGCGGGCTGGATCGCCTCGGGGCCGGTGACCGGTGGGCTGTTTACGACATCACCTGTCGGCATCGACGTGCTGTCACAGGCCAGCTCCTTCATTACCTGTTGACACTGGCAACCTGTCACAGGCCAGCTCCTACATCACCCGTTGACGCTGGCAACCTGTCACCGGACAGCTCCTACATCACCCGTTGACACTAGCAACCTGCCACAGGCCAGCTCCTACATCACCCGTTGACGCTGGCAACCTGCCACAGGCCAGCTCCTACATCACCCGTTGACACTGGCAAACTGCCACAGGCCAGCTCCTACATCACCCGTTGACGCTGGCAACCTGTCACAGGCCAGCTCCTACATCACCCGTTGACACTGGCAAACTGCCACAGGCCAGCTCCTACATCACCCGTTGACGCTGGCAACCTGCCACAGGCCAGCTCCTACATCACCCGTTGACACTGGCAAACTGCCACAGGCCAGCTCCTACATCACCCGTTGACGCTGGCAACCTGTCACCGGACAGCTCCTACATCACCCGTTGACACTAGCAACCTGCCACAGGCTAGCTCCTACATCACCCGTTGACGCTGGCAACCTGTCACAGGCCAGCTCCTACATCACCCGTTGACACTGGCAACCTGTCACAGGCCAGCTCCTACATCACCCGTTGACACTGGCAACCTGTCACAGGCCAGCTCCTACATCACCCGTTGACACTGGCAACCTGTCACAGGCCAGCTCCTACATCACCCGTTGACGCTGGCAAACTGCCACAGGACAGCTCCTACATCACCCGTTGACGCTGGCAAACTGCCACAGGACAGCTCCTACATCACCCGTTGACGCTGGCAAACTGCCACAGGCCAGCTCCTACATCACCCGTTGACGCTGGCAAACTGCCACAGGACAGCTCCTACATCACCCGTTGACGCTGGCAACCTGCCACAGGACAGCTCCTACATCACCCGTTGACACTGGCAAACTGCCACAGGCCAGCTCCTACATCACCCGTTGACGCTGGCAACCTGCCACAGGACAGCTCCTACATCACCCGTTGACACTGGCAACCTGTCACAGGCCAGCTCCTACATCATCCGTTGACACTAGCAACCTGTCACAGAACAGCTCCTACATCACCTGTTGACACTGGTAGCCTGTCACACGACAGCTCCTACACTGCCTGTCGACACTGGCAACCTGTCACAGAACAACTCTTGCATCACCTGTCGACGCTGGCGAGCCGTCACAGAGCCATTGCATGACATTTACAGGATAGTTCGACATCGCCATCAGCACGATCTCACTTTCATGGGAAAATTTCAGCATCGCCTGGCAATGCTTTCACGGGACAATTTCAGCATCACCTGGCAATGCTTTGCCGGAAGGCATCTCGGACATACCCTGATAACGTTCACTCACAGGGCAACACGATGCTATCTGTCAACATCGATCCACATTACAAGACGGTTTCGACGTCGCTGCTCGGCACTGATACACTGTCACACGGCAGCGCCGACAGGAGCGGTCGCCGCTGGCGCCGTGGCAGCAGGGATGCTCCTGCCGTGAGCAGTGGTCCGACCTGACCTCAGGTCGCGCGCCGCACCTCCAAAGTCATGACATCAGCACAAGAAAGTCAAAGACGCACCAGTGATCGAAATTCTGACATCACGTGAGTTGTTAACTGCATTTGCGAGAAATATTATTCACGTCATAAGACGGTGGTAATAGCCTTATTCCTCGGAGAAAACCTGGAGAATGGAGAAAAAGATACGTTGATATTTCGGCAACATGCAGTTATTGAAACGAATAGCAGAATTGAATTCACTCCTAAGTTCTGACGCTTTGAAAGACAAGAGCTGTCCCAGCCGCTCTCGCAGAACAGCATATGTACACTGCTTGTCGTGAAGGTAGGAAGCCTGCAAAATGCAATTTTTACTAGTCGGAAGCCCCACCATGCTGTCTTCAAGTTCAGCTAGTTCCTATGTTACCTCCAAGCAACAGCAGCACCTGAACTGCGGTGGACCAATGCTAAAACAGTTGTGTGCAGCTGCGGGTTGCAGGAGCCGGGCGCTTCTGTGCTGGCGTAACGCTTCAGACTGGCTGCGAGGTCGGCCTACCTGCCGCTGGTGGGCTGTTGGATCCAGCCGATGCCGTCGACGCAGCCAGAAGGGCGAGGCTCACAGCAGTCCACATCGTCGCCAGCATAGCCGACATCACCGGCATCGTCAGGTCCGATCCTAGAGCGGAAGGACACGCCATAAACAACGACCTTTTGTTCATAATGAATTGCTTGGATCAGCCATGAGTGGGGCAGTGATTACAACATGCAATGCAAGTATGCAGCGCTGTCTCATGTGAGTGAACTGTGTAGCTGTAGCGTACATATGACATCGCTTTCAGCAGTGTTCACGCATAGTTAACTGACTTCTGGCTGCTGAAGTCGGACTGCGAGCAAATTGACGTCAGCAGGAACTGCACGACGTGATAACCGTCTGGGCCCTGCCGAGGGGCAAAACACCAAATTGAGGCTCGCTATCTGATGTTGCGAACAGTTAAGGATTAAGTCCTGGGTTCTTCGACCACCTCGACAAGCCCCCAGAAGTCCTAGCAGTCCTCACCCAAGCGGTGCTTGATTGTATTGCAGCGCTGTAAGGCAGCAAACCGCGACTGCACGTCATGATGCTTACCCATACCCTAAGTCGTACACTAAAAGTTATAGGACCATAGGAACATCAGTCACAGCAAGGAATGTGTAGATGTCTCGAGGCACTCGGTTGCTTCATGAAGCGCCGCAGTACTCGTTGATGGGAGTCCAAGGTTCAGTCTGAGCTTCAGAGCATGCGTCATTCTGTTCAGGTTCCGATGAACAGTGATCAAAAAGCTTCTGATTTAGCGAATATTATCGGTAACAACAACAGATACTTTTGCGAGGCAATTGGCAACAAAATTGCGAAAATATAGACGAATTCCAACTGACCAGGCCATATTACACCGGACTTGTCCGGCTAGACAAGAGTCAAGGCTTAGTATTGCTCTCTTCTTGATAACGCTTGCAGCGTGAACACGTGTAGAGCACATGTCGAGACGTTGACGTTTCGCTGTATGAGCAAGTTGAGCCACGAGATACTGCCAAGCACAGTAGCTTTAATCAGGATACTTTTAAGCAGGTGACAGTAATGTACTACAAGCTATACTTCACCAGTGCTGGCGTCACAGATCAGTGGTGACTCAGCGCTTTTCCAATGCCCTCAAATCAGTGTTTTCATAAATTGCTCAGCCAATATTCAATTCACATACTAAACAGTATAAAATACCAAACAACTCGATTTATTACTAGTCGCAAGAACCGTGGCTGGACTCAGAATCTCGCGACGAATGCGATCAATTTGCTACGCAGCGTTTTAAAGTGTCGTGCCTTTTGAGACAGATGAATTTCAATGCTTGCCACGCGGTACTGAATTGGGTTCAGTGCAGGGGCGGATCCAGGATTTCGTCAAGAGGGGCACGCAACATTGTGGGACGCCTAGAATTTGGGTACCTCCAAAAATATCCTTACATTCCAGCCACTAAATTTTAAAACAGGAAGTATATGTATATATATATATATATATATATATATATATATATATATATATATATATATATATATAGTAAATACGGGAGCCCATCTTGCCGTGTGCAACCCTGTAAAGCTAGGCGTGGTACGTATGCACATACATGGAGCTCACTCGTTTTTTCTGGGGCATGTTAGATCCTGTAAATTTGAGACTGAGCGTTTCGAAAAAAGAGGTAAAATAAACAAGCTGGCTGCTAATTACCATCACAACCAAGTACGGACTTGATTCCTAGCTTATTTACGGTTAGCCAGCTGGATGATGCAATATATAAAGGAGTACAAAATTTCGTAGCATTCAAAATATGTAAAGAGCATGACGCGCAAGTACATTAAGCGTCACAGACAAAACAATTATGAGGACATCAGAGCAAGCGAAGAGAACCCAGGACCAACATAGTGCGCCCCTTAACGATCGGTAGTGCGCCGGCAGGCTGACATACAAGATCTGTGCCATAGCACAGGAGCCTCTGAGCAATGGCTTAATACCCAAGACCATGAATGTATACCCCTGTGCGATTTAGAGTGACTGGGCAGGTTAACAGAAATAACCCTGATAGGAATGAAGAGTCCTCCGCAAAGGAGATCAAAGGAAAAGAGCCCCTAATCAAAGTTGAGGGCCCCTAAACATCGACTGTCTCGGTGCCTTGCTTTATATGAACTCCAGCAACAGCACAAGGCCCTCCGAGCATGTGGAACGAACCCAAGACTACTATGAAGGGCCCCTGAGCAACTGTGTGTAGCCTGACATATGGAACCTTGGAAAAAAGGGTATAGAGCCTGTCGGGCGAATGCGAAGAATCCGTGGAGGAAAACCTGATCGATCAAGAGTGCCCAGTCGTCGAAGCAGACTGTGTCCCAACAGCGGCGTTGGGCCCTACGAGAAAGTGCAAAGAGATCAAGGGCAACGTGGAGGGCTCCTTAACGATCAGATTGGCCCGGCATGTGAACATAGAGGGCCCGGCAGCAGCGTAAGGCCTCTGGACAGCATAATGAGCCCCAAAATGTATCCCAATCAACACCTTCTCAATCCGCGAGGAATTAACTTTGTCTGCTCATAAACTCTTTGCTTTCTTTTGCGACCGTTCATAGCCGTCTGTAGGCCCACAGAGGTTTTTTTTTAAACTGCGTCAGTTTCGCCGGTTATGAACCCGTTCAGAGCCTATGGGTCCCCTCGGCATGGTCCATGGGGGCATGGTCACGTTCCCCTCCCCCCCCCCCGTTCCCTCTCCGTATCCGCCACCGGCCCGAGCAGCTTAATGGGTGGGGCCCGCCAAAAACATAGGGCCATCATCCAAATAAGAAGTACCCAAGACACAACCTGAAGGCCCCCGGAATGATCGAGCGATCCAGAGGAGGTTGACATATAGGGCTCTTGTCAACAGCGTATGGCACTTTATTCAGGTAGGAAGCACTCAACACTCAATGTAAAGGGAGCCCAAACGCTCAAATGTACCCGAGGAGGTTATCAGATAGGCCCCTGACAAGAGCAAAGGGCCCCTATCCAAATAAGAAGCACCCAATGTCCAGTGCGGAGGGCCCCCTAAAGATGAAGTTGACACTAGCAGACAATCAGATGGCCGCCGACAGGAAGGTAGGGCCTTACATTGAAGCATCCAATGTGCAGGGCCCTAAACAGTCCAGTGGGACCGCGTAGGTTAGCAGATAGGGCCATGATCAGTGTGTAGGGCCCTCCACGCAAATAAAAAGTACACAAGACCGAATTTGGAGGGCCTCGAACGGCCGAGTGTACCCGAACAGGTTAACAGATAGGCCCCCGACAAGAGCGCAGGGTTCTAAACAAGTGACAGAGTATTGGAAGCGCCCTCGACCAATGTAGAGGACCCATGAGCATATCGCGAGTGTGTCGTTAGGTTAAACGATACCTACGCAAAGAGCCCCTAAGCACCCGAGAATACCCCGGGAGGTTAATATACGAGGGCTCGGCTATAGCGTACAGAGCCTTCCTGGCAAATAGAAAGAATCCGTGGAAGGCTCCTGACTGATGAGCGCCCCGCCACACAAGCAGTAAGGGCTCAGCAGCAGCGCACGTCCCCCCGAGCAAATTCAAAGAAATCAGGGGCAACGTAGAATGCTCCGTAACGATCGGAATGGCCCTGCAAGTGGGCATATAGGTCCCTCGGAAACGGCGTAATCAGGCTTATCAAATAACAACTTATCAATCACTGAATAATTTTTTGTCTACTCGTGGGTCCTTCACCTTCGCTTGCGACTGTTCTTGGTTGTTTTAAAGTCCAAAGACGTCCAAGTTTGTTGCGTTTTGTGTTTTAAAAAAGAAATGCACCTGTTTGGCCGGCTTTGGGCCTCTTCGGAGCCTGCGGGCCCCTCCGGGGTCCAAGGTGCAGCCACGGCCCCGTGCCCCCCCCCCTCCCTTCTGGATCCGCTCCTGGTTCAGGACAAGGCTGTAAACTGCTGTTGGTTGCTTTCATGTCGTAAGAAGCTGACTGGCTAGAGGAATGTAACTAATCGTTAGTTTTTGTAAAGCAGAAACATAAAAAACCATGCCGATCTGGGAGGATTGTTTGTAGCTGCTTGAGCTGCAGTTTTAGAGGTCAACGAAGGACGTTGGAGTGACGCGTGTCAAGGATTCATCTGGGGATTTCTGCCGAGAGGAGCAGCGAGCGGCTTTGAGGTAAGAGGCCGAGTATCGCTGGTGTGGGCCTCACACTGCCGGCTGTATCTCAGACATAGCGTATTGATCGGTGGGCAGGCGTGGTCTTCTTCTCAAAGGTAAGGTGAAAGGTGCCCGAAGAATATCGATGAAGGTGCTAGAGATGTTTAAAAATGGTGTTTGCATTAGGGGATACCAATATTGCATGGATTTCGCTCAAAGTTATCCGGATCACGTCAGGATGTGCGAGTTCTACGCCGGTAATGCTAATGCGAAAATAATGAGGGTTGCCAACGCTTCCAGCTGATTTTGCGGTGGCGTCACACAACCAACAGTTATATTGTATCAGGTGCTTGTATAACTTTGTTGTAGGGAAATGTAGGGCTACAGGGGTGCAACTTTGCAAAACACGGAGTGATGAGGGAGGGGGTGAGTGCAGGAAGAAAACCTGGTGGAACCTGCCTCAGAAATGATATTAAATAAAAGTTTTCTCACCAGATTCCACGCACTTTCTTTTCGGAGTTGAGAGCCGGGGTGTGGTTTCTAAAAAGTAGGCTTGGGGATGAGGCCTAGAAATTATGAATAATGCAAAATAATGAATAAAGATGAGAGCTATAAATAGAAAACTACCCCCCTATTTATGAGTCACAATACCACCCTAACTGAAAAGAAAACTGCACGCCTCAGGGCTAGCTGTGTTTAGTTTGCCTTAATCTGATAATTATGTTGGTTTGGTCTCGATCATTATTCAGTGTTTGATGGCCAACAAGTGATATATGTGAAAATGTGCAAATAAACTCCCGAAACGGAAATGTTTGATGGTTATGCCGCATTCAATTCCAATTGGCTTTGTCTGTGTGGTGCATCGCATTTAGAGTTGTACTGCAGCGGCTTCTGAAAGATTTGGCTCCAGGTGACAATTAAGATGGTTCCAAAGTTGGTCGGTGACAGAAAAGGCACCTTTTCACCCCTGCCGATGAGTACCGATGTTCGAATATTCGTACTCGTGTACTCATATACTCGGCGATTACTCGTATCAGAGGGAACATGGTACAGCACAACTACCTGTGCCCAGGCTAGCCGCCCAGCCTCTCACAATATCATGCACAGCCGTGCACGAGACGAATGTGTATCTCAAGCCCTGCATTTCAATTAGGAGAAACCTCGCTGAGATATAAAGGCAGATATTGTCAGCAGAGCAGCTCAAGACGCATCTGATGCGTGCCTGAACGCTAGAAAGTTATTAAACACGAACGTATTTCCACGCCGGGAGCGGTTCAGTTCAGCCTGGTTAGCGATCCATCAAGATAATTGGCCACGGACCGAAGATCTACCGGCACATGCTGGGATAACCGACAAGGCACATGCTAGGATAGCCGACGAGGCTTCATCCACTGTGTCCGGCGTCGTTCATGGGCTTGATGGAGCTGGCACGGCATGTGTTCGACCAGAAATAGCAAATGTAAGCCTCACCTGGGGAGCCGGGCACGGCCTGGCGAGATTTTTTTCTTCTGTTGACGGTGGGGCTTGACTGGACCAGACAAGTCTGTAGTATAAGTCAATTTAGGTGAGCGCTGCTCATCGAAATAAACCAATGCTACAGACACAAGCAAGCAAACAATACCGGGATGGGGATCTCTTTAAACGCTTACGCTTACCAAGGTAACTTATACAACTTGTTGTCCTCCAAATGTGTCAGGTCTAGAACGAACTCCTGATATCTCTGTCGACGCTTTAGTATTGGCTGAGTATTGTTCGCCCCCCCCCCCCCCCCCTCATAGTTCCATTTAACAAAACTGAGCTCAAAATGTGCGCATGAGCTTGCGGAGTATCAGTGCAGCCACGCATACCTGTACTGAAAGTGCGCACGTCTGCTATCTTACCGCCAGCCTGGTCCACAGCTCATAGTTTTACCAAGTTTTGACACTTGAATGTATTGATACAATTTGAATGAAAATTTGAAAATTTGAGTGAACGCCGGTTGGTAACACTAAATAGGCATTTTTGGGGCTTGTATGCCTGCCGTAGACTTATGTCCGGTAACGTAACGCACCAGTGGCCTGATTGTTATCCCACAACAGACTGCTGGCAAACTGTGGCACCGGCAGAAGTGCGGGACATGGAGCAAGTGACACCCCGCAGCGACCTCAGTTGGGAACAGATGAGCATCACCATCCAGTCGTCAGCAGCCGTCAGACTGCCTTTGCCATACATAGATGAGTGAATATGTCCGACAAGAGATACATTTACACACTTTGGAGAGACTACAAATACATGTGGTGGGCCATGTGCCAAGATGTGGAAGCACTTAATAAATCGTACATACATGTATGCATATCAATAAATCAATAAGCATTTATATGTATGTATCCCTATATATATATATATATATATATATATATATATATATATATATATATTGACACACACACACACACACACACACACACACACACACACACACACACACACACACACACACACACACATATATATATATATATATATATATATATATATATATATATATATATATATATATATATATATATATACCAATATACGCGATCGTAGACTGTATAAAATTCAAAATTATTTGGCCGGTTTGATCTGACCAAACCAAACGTAACCTGAACTCACCTTAGTTTAATATAAGTTTAATCAAAGATGACGTGCGGCCAAATTCCTGTGCGGGCAAATGAGAGCTGTTGTAAAACACCTCTTGCAGGGCTCTTGTATTCGAGTTCTCCTTTTTAGCTGTGTTTATGATCTGCCGCTCCATGGATCACATCAATGAAGTTAAGCGCGCTGTTACGCGGCAAATTAAAAACATAAGTATGAATACCGTTTGAGTCTGTCTGATCGGACACTTGGCTCCGGCCACGCGAGGGTCAGGTCAAGTTGGGCCACAGATGACGGGCTCGCGGAGCGTGGACAGGGAAGACCTTACAGAGGGGCATCAGCGTCGTATAACCACCACATAAAAAAATGCAAGATTGTCTTTCACGAGTCATCAAAGCCCACGGACCGGGCCAGAAAAGAAACCATGCTCGTTGGGACAATTTCTGAACTACTTGGATATGCTTATATCACAACATTTTGTGCATTTCACGCAGTGGAATATTGAAAAATCGTTGTAAGCATGTAAAACCATAGTACAGTTTTCATGCATTTTGTGCATTTCACGCAGTGGAATATTGAAAAATCGTTGTAAGCATGCAAAGCCATAGTACAGTTTTCATGCTGAAAACGACGCAATACACTAGAAGGCATTGGTTTCAAGAAGATATCAAGCAGCCATTGGAATAAATCATTAGCATTCTTGAGGTTACCAGCAGCGCTCATGGCCACCAGTGGCTCTAGGCCAGGAACACTGCTGGAAGCTTCGAGCATTTTTCGGAGCACATCTCAACGCGGTGACTCAGCTCCGAGCAGTCGGCATGAGCATCTGCCTGCGGTCGCCCCCACTGTCGCAGCGGCGTCTGCGGGTGCCCGGACAATCGTGTCCCACGTCCGTTACTGGTGCTGGCCGGGGACGACAGCGGCTCGCTTTGTAGGGCAATGTGGTGTCGTGAGCCGGAGGCGTGGCCGGCAGCGGCGCTGCGCACGAGAGCTGGCTGATGTAGGTGCGCACCGTCGGTCACGCAGGCCACGCAGAACGTGCCGCGTTCTTAGGTGGCGGAGGAAATATCATGTCTTGAGGTGAAAGCAATGCCGACATGACAACGAGAAATTGCTTTCCGGTGTTATCTTGGTTCGCCGGGTGCCAAACGTGGCTAAAGTAGCCTTTGCCTAAGAAAGGCTAAATGTTTGTGAAAATTTCAACTTATGGTTTAAATAACCGAATTTAGTTTAAAGAGACCAATCAAGAGACATAAAAAACGCAAAATGGTCGGAAATGAGCATATGGGGCATTATACCTCTAAGAGGTCATGGATTGGGTCACAGTGCATGGCCTCTATATGGGCCGGAAAAGAAGCAACAGATAGTGTCAACGCTGTAACATGGCATGCAATTCAGATGCGCGAAGCTTGAGAACTTGACTACACAAGGGATTTTTTCCCCCGACAAGGATGAAAGTACCAAGAAGAACTGCCGTTTAGCCACGCCAACATGCAGGGCCTGTCTGCTGGCTGATTGTAATGCTCAGTGCGTACACCGTTGGCGTCCATTCAAACACTTTTTCTTTACATTTCAAAGCGTTGGTGGATATGAGCTGCTACAGTGTTTGACAGCAGAAGGATCTACGTATGCGTGTTGATAACAGATGGAGGCGATTTGCAGTTACGGAGGGCCTGATGTGCCGTGGGATGTTCGTGGAGCTCATGCCCAGGTCCGGGGAGTGTGTCTCGGGTCAGGCAGCAGGCGTTTAGTGTTCGGTGTGTCCCAGGTTAGGCAGCAAGCGCTCAGTGTTCAGTGTTCCCGAGTTAGGCAGCAGACGCTCAGTGTCAGTGTGTTCCAGGTCAGGCAGCAGACGCTCGGTATCAGTGTGTTCCAGGTCAGGCAGCAGACGCTCAGTATCAGTGTGTTCCAGGTCGGCAGCAGACGCTCAGTATCGATGTGTTCTGGATCAGGCAGCAGACGCTCAGCGTCAGTGTGTTCCAGGTCAGACAGCAGGCGTTCAGTGTCAGTGTGTTCCGGGTCAGGCAGCAGTCACTCAGTGTCAATGTGTTCCGGGTCAGGCAGCAGACGCTTAGTATCAGTGTGTCCCGGGTCAGGCAGCAGTCGCTCAGTGTCAGTGTGTTCCGGGCTAGTCAGCAGGCGTTCAGTGTTCTGTGTTCCGGGCCAGGCGGAGGGCGCTCGGCCCGCAACTCTTGATCGAGGGACAGCAGGCGTCCGCAACAGGTGGAAGCAGTCTGGGGCACTAAACACGCCGGGAAAGCTCATCGGGTCTTCCATGGGAGAGGACGGATACCATAAGGTCAGTCTGAGCGCTGAGCCGACATCAGCCCCGCTCAGGGCCCGGCCGGCGAGTCTGGCCGGGCTGCGGCTGGGAGAGGATGAATACCATAAGGTCAGTCTGGGCGACATCAGCCCCGCTCAGGGCCCGGCCGGCGAGCCCGGCCGGGCCGCGGCTGGGAGAGGACGGATACCATGAGATCAGTCCGAACGTTGAGCCGACATCAGCCCCACTCAGGGTCCGCCGGCGAGCCTGGCCGGGCCGCGGCTGGGAGAGGCGGACAACAGGCCGTCTGGTGCGGCCGCGGCGGCGCCCCCGAGACGAGTGGGACCCGCTGCCGCCGCCGCCGCCACCGCAGCTTGCCGCGGCGGCGGCGGCGACGCGTTTGTGGCCGGCCGCCGCCGCGCCGGCCCCGGGAGACTCGGGGTGGGATGTGGCGACCGTGCCGAGCCGACGCGGGCGCCCCCGGGGCACGGCAGGGTCACAGCCCGGGAGAACACCCTTGCGGACTGCGCGATACACGGTACACGGGCAGTGGTTGGTCGGCCACTCGCCTCCCATGGTTACAATTAATTGCAAGTGAGTCTCGAAGCGGTTCGCAAACTTCTTGCAGAGGTGTGGAAGAATTGCATTTGAACGGGCGACCCGACCGGACCTGCGCAACACTGTTAGTAGTCCTACAACTCTGTAAACCATAGGCATATGGCGATGGCATTCTGACTTCAAGGAAGCCTGGTCTTTTAAATCCGTATAATCGCAGTCAGGCTGCCTCATTCCGCATTGTGTTGCACACGAAAGTTTTCCGTGCAGCATTGAAGAACAAATCCGTCCATTGATGGTAATCGCAATGAACTGCTGTTTTTCATGTATCAGCACGTCGGGTGAGATCGTTGCGTGTGGCATTACTTTAAAAACGTCACTGATTGGCCGTAAACGCTGCTGCTAATTACGCGCGAGGCCGCAGCCGACCGAGTTTGAACGCCAAGACGTCAGCCATGTTGTGTTTCAACGGTCAGGCTCGGCCCGGCCCGTTAAATCACGCTTTTGGTGGCCTCATGTCTTTTAAGTCACTGTTCGTACCGCCATGGTGTTTTCTGCGACCAGTGGCACAATTGTTGGCATGTTGTGCCGCAAAAGTGTAGCCGGGGGAGAGGTTTTGAGGCCATCCCCACCCGCCCGCACCCTCTGGAGGTGGTGGGGCTCGATGGGGCGCAGGGCCCGGCGCTTTTTGGCACGTTAAGGCTCCCACTTGGCTTTAAATACATCAAAAACGGACCTTCGACGTACCGAAATGGGATACCGAGCCTATAAAGGCGTCTGAATACAAAACAGGACTTCTACAGCGACCATGTGTGGCCCTTTGGCTGCCCTCCATCCCGATTTACCCCTCCGCCTCCCCCGGACGAAATCTTGACCTTGCCGCTTGACTTGACTTTGCATTTCCAACGCTCTGCAAGGCTGTAGCGTCATCACTATTTAATATCCCCATACGATGATCATGGGAACTATGCAATTCTAGAACCGTGGCAAAGGCGAAAGACGCGATTTGGGAGCAGTCCCAGAGCTCTGCAACCATTAGTCGTGACGACATAAGACTAACACGAGAGGAGAAAAAAGCGGGTAATCGTGCTGGCAAACGTGAGGGCAGATGGCACAGGCTTCCCTGGACAATCGTGCCTAAGCCATGGATCCAGCCTTTTTGGCGTTACTAAGGATTTGTGTCAGAGATCGGCAAGGGGGTATGGAGGCTTTGGCAAAAAGGTGTGGGACAAGGCTGAAAAAACTCTGAAAACCTTGTTTAATGCCCCTGCAGAACGCTAAAAAATTTGCAATGGGTAAAACACATGGCATGTTACTCATCTACTTAATTTGGCGTGTCGACCTCTAAGTCCTGTTGTCAACATTCATTTACACTCATATCGATAAATGTATTTAATGTGTTAAGGTTGGGGTATGAGGCTCAAGGTCACCACGCTCATGCACCCCTGAATCTCGGCGGCCAGAGCAGACAGGGACGTGAGTCCGCTGTGCAGTGTAGGCCAAGTATCATCCACATTTATCAAGCGATCTTGACACTGTCCGACCCACAGGTGCGCCGTATCGGTGCGGCAGTAATATGGCGGAACGGGCAGAAACACTCATGCTAAATGGGCTGAAATGGTGATCCTTTCTTTTACTCCTAGGACATCTTACATCAAGAAAGAGTGCGCAATGTAATTCATCTAATCTCGAGGCTGGCGCAGCCCTCACTAAGTGCCATGAACACTTAAAATAATCATGTACGTACCTGCGGCACAAAAGGCGCTCAAGATGTTGCGGCACGAGCGTGCAGGTAACAGCAGCTTACGTCAGCTGAGAAGAGGGAGTAAGGTGAAGGCCAGAGGCATACCGGGGAAGCGGACCCATTTGGGGCTGGATTGGATCAGGAAGGTTTGACATAAATCAGTACAATGCGTTTTTCGGCAACTAGACCGGGAAAAATGCATACCTGACGTGATCTAAGCCTTGGAAAAGACGAAGAACGTGCTTCTTTGATTGTGGTCAACACATTCCACCCTTCAGTCACGTTTCTATCGGAAAAGATCTGATTAAAGTATGTGGTATATTAACCCTCGCCCTGATTCACCTGATGGTTCGTTTTCCATAACACGTACTGATTAGGCGGGGGGGGGGGGGGGTCGATGCGACTCCCTGCCACTTCCAAGTCAAGAAAGACAAGGCTTGTGTATCTTTGAAAAGCGGATAAGTAGCGATTCTGAAACGTCAGACCAGCCAATGAAAACCAAATATTAGCGAATTGTTTTTTAGTGTCAATGATCAACAGACAAGCGTAATAAGAACGCTAGAACAAGTGCAGAGAAAGTTTCTTAAATACACCTAGGCCAAAGCCTTTAACAACACTGACATCTAAGATAATTCACAGGCCTCATGCACCAACATATACATACATATATATGCATGTATATAAATATATACACTCAGATATGCACACGCACATCTGTCGTTTCTTCCTTTTCACGACTTGCTTACGTATATGGGTGCATTTCAGGGGTACCGTAGACGAAATGGGTCCTCCTCACGGGGTAGGGGCCTCGTGGGTCATGTCATTGTTAAGGGGAGCGGCACGGAGAGGCAATGTACAGGCAATGTGTTTTAACAACATCTTTATGATGTATAGCTCTGTTAATGTAGCAATGCCGGTGCGACGCGGTAGATCGCCGTGCAGTGTTTGTGTTTTTTTTTCTCGAAAAACGCAGATGCCGTGGACCCATAAAAGAAACTACAAACACAAGAACATCTTTTTTGATGTCAAAACGCCCGCAATAGGTGCTTTACAAGCTTTGTTAAAATTTTGGTGTGTTTACACGACATGCCAGAGAGGTATCAGAAAACCTCAGGGAAGGCGAGGGTCGCATCGATCCCCCTCCCAATCCTGTCAGCGCGCTGGCTAACTTCCAGACGCGTCTTCACAAATTACATGGTACAACGGAGCCCTGCAACATGCATTCCTTTTGCATTCACATGCTTTGCATTCGCTTGTTCTGAGTTGCCATACCGTGACGAATTGTTTTTACCAGTCTGCCTGCAGCTTCGTTCGTCACTCGCACTTTGTGTTTTCAATGCAAAGGAGGTCAGCTCACGTCACTCCTTAACATCTCATCTAAAGAAGCCTGACTTTACCGTCGGACACACCTAACACTGCAGAACATTATGTGAAGGCAATGCCCATTCTCCCGAGTATGCCTAACTGTCAACAGTTGGACAAGGAAAGGCAAATCGACATATTTTTGTTTAATTTTTACGTCTATCGTGCAACTGGCACAGCGCCTTAAAGCCGTCAAACAATGAATATTCTGCTCGTCTGTTGTCGACACTGATGACATCAATGCTCAGCAGACCGACGATATCCGGAGATTATGGAACGCCTATGGTGAGAGTTTTGCTCCCGCTACAAACACTGGCGGAATCGATTTTCCCACCCTGACCCGGAAGCGTTGGACACAAGCCGCAATTGACTCGTGCTGAATGCTATGGCCGAGTGGTGCAGGGCTGTCGACTGGCGGCCGTCTGTCCGGCATGACAGCACCCGGACACCGCGGTATTGAGCCCTAACACGTGCTCGGTGGCCCGTTGAACATGACAAGCTTGGGCGGAAGAGGATTCAGCTTAGCCGCACCGGCATAAAAAGGAGCTGGCTGGAGATAGCCCATGCTGCGGTGGTTAACGCGCCTGCATCAACCACTGCACGTCTGGGAAGCCGGAGGTGCGGGGTCAATTCCCCGCGGTGTCCGCCATTCCTGCCAGGGTGAGAGGCAGGTGACGCCATATGGTCTCAGCAGCTGAGTGCGTCGTAAGGCCCCAATGACGACGACGAAGCTAGAGATACAAAATTAATATAATTGTTAGGACTATATGTGAACGCATTTGTGTGGAATTCTATTCCTGGGCTGTGGCCTTGGTACCACACAGGGTCGAACAAGGTCAAACTTAAAATAGGTATCAGAGGTGCCCTCATACCTTCTCATGCAACCAGCTTTAACCAAGCTGTACCTCCAGGCAAACGGCCAGTCAAGCGCATTTAAGATCACTGACCTTGCCTGACTCTTGAAAGGCTAAAATGACCAAAGTATCTGGAGAAAATTTTAGCACTTAGGTTTGAAACCAGCGTCAAGAACTACCAAGGTGGCGAATTCTTCAAAGCAATATATCCATCGAGGCCATTGTAGACCGGTGACCATCCCTGACCCTCATGAATTCAACGTAAGAAATATATAATTAATTGTCTTTGTAAGAAAGAAGCAGCATGAATTACTTAATCTGCAACGTAAAAATACTAAAGTTTATACTGTTCATTATGTACGTTTCAGTGCTTGTGATTACGAGTAATCAAAGTGAGCTTATGTGCGTGTGATTACGTGTAATCACACACACACGTGATCATAACCACAGTTTGAAATGTTAAGTGTTGACAAGATAGTCTATGTTCGCTCTACAACGTCATTTAAACGTTACATCCTGGTATATATAAGTCGATAGCCCAGTATAAAACTGTGAACTCATAAAATCACAGTTCTGGCATGTCACACACGCAGCCATGCGACGAGCGACTCATCACCTTAACTGCTTCCGGCCAGCATAATTTGCGCTTGCAAAAGAACAAACGTCAGGTATATGCACAACTTACGGACAACTTACGCCTAGTCCCCCTGCCCTAAGCAGGCTGAGCACGCTTCAGGGCGCCTGTGTGCGCCGCCGGCTGTCTCACCGGTGCGGGTCGCGGAGCGGGCCGCCGGGTCACCACGTGCCGGGGCAGAGCTGGCTCCACTGGCCCAGTCAGCGCGGCGCGCGCCGCCTTGTCCGGCGCCGGCGGTGCCGCGCTCGCCGGCGGCGGGTGCGGACGCCTCGCCACGCCCGCCGGCGCTGCACCGCTGGCCCACAAACGGCCACGCCTCAGCCGACGGCCGCGGGAACGGCAGCGCTGCACACGGCGCGGCGCTGCACCCGGCGCGGCGCTGCACCCGGCGCGGCGCTGCACCCGGCGCGGCGCTGCACCCGGCGCTGCACACGGCGCGGCGCTGCACACCGGCCGCGGCGCTGCCACCCGGCGCGGCGCTGCACCCGCGCGGCGCTTGCCGGCGCGGTGCTGCCGGCGCGACGCTGCACCCGGCGCGGGCGCTGCACCCGGCGCGGCGCTGCACCCGGCGCGACGCTGCACCCCGGCGCGGCGCTGCACCCGGCGCGGCGCTGCCGGCGCGGCGCTGCACACGGCGCGGCGCTGCACACGGCGCGGCGCTGCCGGCGCGGCGCTGCCGGCGCGGCGCTGCCGGCGCGACGCTGCACCCGGCGCGGCGCTGCACACGGCGTGGCGCTGCACCCGGCGCGGCGCTGCCGGCGCGACGCTGCACCCGGCGCGGTGCTGCACCCAGCGCGGCGCTGCCGGCGCGACGCTGGCGTCGGCCTGGGCCCCGGCTCGGGGCCGGTTCGCAGCTCTGCCGGATGATGCGGCGCGGACGGAACCGCCGGCCGCGTGGTAACAGCGGTGCGGGGTGGGGCTCGGTACATGGTGAAAGGGCGGTGGAGGCATGTACCGTCGCACAATAACACTGGAACACAAGGGGGCTGGGACACCGCGGGCTGAGGGAATGGCGCCACGGGACCGCCGACCGCGCGGCTGCGAGGCAGGCGGTGAGACTGGGTATACTGCAGGCTGAGCTGATGACGACACGGGACCAGGATCAGTCATGAGGCAGCGCAAGGGCCGCTGGCTTGCTGGACGTGAAATCTGCTTGTCAGCGAAGCGCCGGGCACTCGGCTGAGGGAGGCATGGGTGTGGCTGTGCTTTTAAGCTAGGCTTGCTAGTTCTCATTCCGATCACTTTAACGAGGGGATGTTGTCATTTGCCAATTCCATGGCGCGTGCGGTAGGGATGAGCAATAGCGTCAACATAGTTATCGGCCAGGGACGACGTCCGTGCGACAGCATCTTACGGTAAAAGGCTTCGCTATCCCGCACATTTGTCCGTAAGCGACAGCGATCAAGACATCGTTATCCGCCGCGAATGCCCGCAACGAATGGTTAATATCAAAAAGATGCAAGCGCAGTCGGACAGCCCAGATTACGACCAATGTATCGGTCGTTTCCGCGCCACCCTACCTTGTATAGTATGACAGTCACTTGCAGTGCGGTTTCATAACATGGTCCCCGAAACACATCTCAACTGTGGTGATGTCTCCGCGATTTAGGAAGTCACTCAGCTGACCCAAACCGCACAGAGTGCGGATGCAGGACAACAAAGAACGCGCTGGTGCCTACGGAAGCACTTATTGTTCTAAAGCTTGGAATTGCCCTGGCGAGAGCATTTCGTATCACTTCGGACATTGACGGTTCAAAGTCATCATCGCAGCTGGAAAGTAACCTACTGACCTGAAACCGAAAAACTGGGTGTACTTAAAAGGTTAAGACGCAATGATCAGAACACTGGCTTTGTCCCGATACTCGACATGTCTTAGTTGAAACAGCGAGTAGAGAGCGGCTGTCCTACCCCTCCTCCCCATCTGGCGAGGATGTAAAAATGCCCTCTTGGGGAAAGGCTAAAGTGAGAGGATGTGAGGGGAGCGTTGAGAAGTAAAACGTTGCCGCTCTCTTCCTGCTTGGTTTCAAATCTCTCGTTAATGTAAGCATGGCGAAGCAAACTGCGCTATCAGCGAATAGCGAATGAAACATTCAGCAAAAATTATGGCCGTAGACTTTCCAAATAATTATGACAGTGAACTTCAGTGGATCGTGTGGATCACATCACAGTGAAGTCACTACAGGTATTTCATGCTATAAGACTGACTGATGGGATTCAAGGGCAATGCCGTAGTGTTCGTTTATTGGACAACATGGGACTATTACCGGATAGGCTCAAGGACATGGGTTGTCTCGGCGTTTGGAAAATCAACACTAGTCGTAAAATTGAACCAAAACTGCATCTAAATCTGCATGCAATCAGGATATATGCATTTTGCACCAGTAATTTGTCCAGCCTATTCGGAAGTTGTGTGGTGATGAGATAGATGAAGCATACATATGCATGCATGTGTGCAGGTGGATGCAGTGCAGCGAGGTGAATATATGTGGCTGGGATGCAACCGCAACGCATGCGGACGCAGCAAAACGCTCAACACCAGGGAGGGAATGCATGCTTGCGTGGAACCTTACTTCACCTGACTCGCCTTCGGACTTGGATCTCCATCCGGTGTAGATTGTAAGCTATGTTGACATTAATCACGCGTCGTGTTGTGCGACGTATGAGCCGCGAATAGCGCCGTTTGATAGGGACCTTTGCATGCATGTTTTATAAAAATTTGGCAGGTACAACGGCTGTCATGTGATGCCTGCTACTTGGTCGAAGGCACTGGATGGATGCGCGAGTGGTTATGCAAGATACATACATGTATGCAATGTCGAGAGAAGGACGATGATCCGCTTGACCAGACCGTTCAAACCGACTAGTGGTGATTTCTGTAGGGGGATGCTTTGTTCATCATTTGTGACGTTTTGCTGTTGATAGTTCGGAGCAGCCTGTCCGAACAGCCCGACCGACACTTCACCTGTCCAGGGCGCAGCACGCTCACCGAGCAGCCCGACCGACACCTGACCTGTCCGGGGCGCAGCGCGCTCACCGAGCAACCCGAGCGACACCTCACCTGTCCAGGGCGCAGCGCGCTCACCGAGCAGCCACGGTTCGCAGCACCCCACGCTCCTGGCTTTCCCACGCTCCCATCCAGCAGTAAATGCTGCCAACACACGACTGTGCGGCTCGGCTGCACCCCGCTGTGGGCAGATTCCGCCGGCCCCTTCACGTGGGTCCGGCGGGCGGCAGGTCGACGGCGTCCGTGGAAATGAGCGACGCCCTGCCGGGCCGGGACGGGGAGGCAGACCGCCCCTCTCCCCGTGGCGTCCCCCACTGTACGGTATGCGAGTTGGTCACAACACTTGGCGCGGGAGGTAATGCAGATGCTCCCGTCCGGAAAACATTCACCGCCGGCCGTGCCTAGTGATGTGGATTTTTGATGTCATAATGCACAATCCTATATCCCAATTCAGATATGTGTGGTCGATTTGAGCACTATCGTGCTATGTAGCAAGGGCGGAGCACCCCCTGTCGGCAAGCAAGCGGGACAAGGGCGTGTTTTTGTCACCAAAAAACTGGATAGGCCCTTTACCCAAACCAAAGGCACTGTAACTACTCGTAAATTACCAAACTTCAGAGCAAGCGGGCCACCGTCACTGAGCGAGCGAGGAATCCATCAGGTTCAGAAGACCCATTCTAAATTAAAAGGCCCGGTTTCTGGATCATGGAACCACCTTTATTCGTAAGATAGCCCTTGCTCTAGATCAGGAGACCCCTTTGCTAGTTCGGGAGGTCCCCGTCACGAACTAGTAGGGCCGTTTTGGGTTAGAGCGCACCATCTTTTTCAGGAGGCCCTATTCTGGAACAGGAGGTCCCTTTCATGCATCAGATGGCCGCAGTTCCGTATCATGATCACCTGTTTTGGAATAGCGATGCCCCTGGGCTTGATTTGGAGTCTTTCTTTGTGCGTTGGAAGCATTCTGCTCTGGATTATGAGGCCCTATACGTACCAGGATGCTCTTTTCTTAAATAGGTGGCCCTGTTTTAGGACAGTGAAGTCCTTTACTGGACACCCAGAAGGTCCCCATTCTTAACTCTAAAATTGTGGACATCACTTGGATATAATGCTTTAAACGGTTTGGCAAAAGGTCACATGCTCTCCGTGCCGCTCCCCGTAACAATGGCATGACCCACGAGGCCCCTACCCCGTGAGGAGGACCCATTTTGTCCACGGTACCCCTGAAATGCACCCATATACGTAAACAAGTCGTGAAAAGGAAGAAACGACAGATGTGCGTGTGCATATCTACGTGTATATATATGTATATATATATATATGCATATACATGTATGTATATGTTGGTGCATGAGGTCAGTGAATAATCTTAGATGTCAGTGTTGTTAAAGGCTTTGGCGTAGGTGTATCTAAGAAGCTTTTTCTGCTCTTGCTCTAGCGTTCTTATTACGCTTGTCTGTTGATAATTGACACTAAAAAACAATTCGCTAATATTTGGTTTTCATTGGCTGGTCTGACGTTTCAGAATCGTTACTTATCCGCTTTTCAAAGATACACATATACAACGTGCAAGCGATTGTAGCCACGGTTCCTGCATCTACGGTATAACCAAACTCAGTTCAATCACCAAATTGTACAGACGTTTTGTTGGTCGACTTTTTTGGGGCCACAAAAATTCAAGCGGCAAAACACGTGCCGAATTGTAAGATATGTCATCTACTGATGATATCATTCGTCCCTAAATCAGATGAAGGGTGACTGAGGGGTTCGTTTGTTTGTCCAGTTCCAGTGGCCATGTTTTGATCGTGACAGCATCAAGAACAGAGAGCTTTTTTTTGTTTGATGATGGTGTTATGATACCGGTGCTCTTGGTGAGGTCCCCTCGGGCGATGTTTCGGCCGTGTTCTTTTATCACGTGCTCTTTTGGAGCACCGTCAACCAAGCATATCGTCAACCGCCTTGGAAGTGTGGTGGTACTGACACAAACGTAGTTTGATCACTTTAGAAGTATGCAGTCTCTTGTCACAACGAAACTGGTAAAGTACGTTGGTTCGTTCCAAGGGGTCAGATTTGGCCGTGAAGCTGTTTCTCGTGATGAGTTAAGTAGCCCTTCTGTTTTTGTACCCGGCAGTGAGCGTCATCCTGCTGTCTGGCTGACTGGCTTGACGTTGTCAGATAATATTTCCTTCAGTGTACGCTCTTCTGTCTTGTCACTATCGGACTTTTGATTCTGACAGAACAGTTTGATTTCATTTGGTTGATGTTTGATGGCGCCAGTTTTTATCTGGCGTAAAGCTGCTGGTATATATCGTGGCATAAAGCTGCTGGTCTCATGGTCGATGACACTGTTAGAGTAGCCATTATATACACGGACGTGTTAGATGCGCCGCTGTTCACTGTGTAGTTGCATCCAATTAGACCAGAGCTTGCAGATTCTTCGGAGTTATGACCACACTACGCTGATCTTGTACAGGTCCGGGCACTCGCTTGTGGCACTAAAGCATTGTCCAGCATCTGTTGGCTTTACGCATCTCTCCGTCCCGCTCTTTACGTGCGATGTGCCGACGAAATTGTCGTACAGTCGGCGACAAAAGCCAACTGACCAAACGAAAAAATGTAATGGAACGAGCTTCAGTTCTCCGATTCACCTACAAACTAAGCGACACTAACAGCATTCCATTTTTAGACATGAACATCACTGCCGATCAACGACGATTCGTGACGACAGTGCACAAAAAGCCAATTAATGCTGGATGATACCTCAGCTTTACAAGCAAGCGTCCCGACCGGTACAACATCAGTGAAGTGTGCTCCTAAACGGACTTGAAGCCCTGCTCTGACCGGACGCAACTACACAGTCAACTGCAGCGCATCAAATAAGTTCCTATGATCAATACGCTAACGCGCCATCGGCAATGAGATTAACAGCTTTATGTCACGATATCAGGCGAAAACTGACGCCGTCAAAAGTCAAACAAAGCAAATCTAACTGTTCTATCAGAATTAAATGTCTCATGGCTGTAAGGCAGACGAGTGTATCCTGAAGAAAAAAGTGTTTGATATTTAAATGTATATATCTATATATATATATATATATATATATATATATATATATATATGTATATATATATATGTATATATATATATGCATAATTCAGTGTTGTTGAAATTATTGGCGTAGGTGTATTTCATAAGCCTTTTCTGTACTTGCTCTGGTTTTCTTATTACGGTTGACTGTTCTCGCTGATGTTTCATATCCATTGTTTGCCCTGACGTTTCGTAATCACTACTTTCCATTTTCAAAGGCATGCACATGCAACATACAACTGACAAATATATAATTACATGGTACAGTTAGGTCAAACCAGTTGGCTATATCAATTAGCCATAATCAAGTTCAGTTGATCGTCAAGTTGTAGAGCTTTGTCACGTGGTTGACAGTTTTGGGAGGATAAGAATTCAAGTTGCAATACACGTGCTAAAAAGTAAGATATACCACATATACTGATGGTAATAATCATTTCTCAATAAGCTTAAGGTTGGCTGAGGAGTTGTTTGGTTTGTTCAGTTTCGGTCACGATATTTTGATCGTGACAGCCTCCAAGAACATAAAGCTTCCTCCTGTTTGATGATGTTATTAGGCTGGTGTTTCTTGGTGAGGTCGTCCCGGGTGATGTTTTTTTTTTTCCCATCCCATGAAGTGTTCTGCAGCGCCGACCGCCAATATATGTATATATATATATATATATATATATATATATATATATATATATATATATATTTATATATATATATATGTGTATGTATATATATATATGTATATATATATATGTCTATATATATATATTACTGTCGCTGAACAGTTATGCAAGTTTGTCGGCTTGAATCCCTAGCTCCGCCCCGTAGATGACAGCTATAGCGCTTTCCACAAATAATCAGATGCCCGTTTGTTATGCCCAGTTTTGAGCGATGCCTCCTTGCGCCCATGCTGCCCATAGCCGTGGCGCCGAGCACACGGAAGGTATCACAAGCATGTTTTGGGGTCTGTTTTTGTCTGGGCAACACGCAGCGGCGATTCTGACGGACACGTCGCTGTGGTTCCCTTTCACGAACTAAGCGGCAGTCCTGCCAACGCTGTGACGCTTGCACATTGTTCGAGCAAAAAGGAAAACATCGTGCTTGCATGCAAATGTGCCTTAAGTATTCACGCTGAGCATGTTCTTGTACGCTGAATATCTCACCTGCCCACGCGTCAGTCGCTGCAACGACTTAAGAATCAATGGCATGTTATTGAGTCAGTTTTGTACAGCTTGAGAACTACGACGTAACTGGTGTAGTGTTTATGGCCTTGTCCAATTATGGTATGCTTGCATGCTGCATGCGTTCAGGCAGGTGTTGAGAATATACTATTCTTATTTGGCTTTAGTCTTAATGTATTGATATCCCTCAGATTTAGACTCGGCAGAGCGTAATGAAAAATGTCAACAGCTATCATTAATTGTCAATACATTTTGCGAATGTGGAGGCAAACAGAAAATAAATGGGAAAAGAAAAGAGTAGCTGCATGGGAAAAATAACGGCGGAGCAACCGACAGTAATTTCAGCAAATCGATGGCTGTTTGAATGCATGCATGTTAGAGGCAGTGCTTTTTGCTTTTTTCCTGAATAAGCGCGGATAACGCAGTTTTTCTTCCGATGTGGCATATTATGATGCCTGATTCTATTGATCGCAGCTGTTAACGCATATCTTTCCATTTTGGTAAGGCGTCTGAAAATGTGTTACATTAAGGGAGTCTTCCCAGCTTCCAAGCCACTATATCCATTTTGAGAACGCGACTCCGTATGGGGTTTATTGATTATGTTGTCAAAGCGCCCTATATCCCAAACTGCCAACCAAAGACACTTCTCTGGTTGGCAGAATACTTAATATATCTTTGCAAGACGCCGTGTCTATTTCAGATATTCGTATCTTTTGTCTTGGAATTTAGAGCCGAGCCCTGATCTAAGTCCCGTTGTATGTCGCCGCCTGTCTGTCACTCGTCAGGTGCCCGTTGGGAAAAGAAAACATGGTCTTATAAACGAGCATTCGCTAACGACAGGTAGCAAAAACATCAGGCTTTTACACTTTTTCATTATCAAGGCCATATTTTATGCAATCATATTTTCTTCTCTCATAGTTATATAGTTTATGGTGCTCATTTCGAATTTATTGATAGCAGACACCGCGTCCCACATCTTCCATGAACTTCTCAGAGATCATGATGTCATTGACTTAAAATGACCCAGGTCAGCATTTTGTTTTAAGGAACATACTGCCTGGCGCACTCTTTGTCGCTTATTCAAATGCAAAACTCAGAGCAGTCGTACATAAGTCCGGTCCCCATGGCCTTCAAGAGGTCAATCAAGGTCACTGACCTTAGATGAGCATGTGATCTTTTGCTTAGAAACAGCTATTTAGGTTCTGAGAGCACTTTGGAGACCAGCCTGGAATTTGACCCCGTTTGACCTTATTCGACCCAATTGTCATGACCCAGGATCATTAAAGTTTGACCTAAGTGAGTTCACATGCAGGCCAACACACCCTGTAAATCTGATGTCTCCACCTCTCTCAGTTCTCGAGATCTTAGGGCGGGGGGGGGGGGTCAAACTGACCATCACCTGAGCGAAGAGCATCCAGCTGGCCACTCGTGCGCCTGTTTTATAGGCGCGGCCAACTGTGGGGTCAAGTTGACCGCCTTGAAATTTTTGAAGCAATAGTTTCCAAACAGTGCGGTGTAGCCGAGCGAAACTTTGCATGGCTGTAGGAAACTGGGTATCAGATATTTTGGAATGTATAGTTGAATTTACCCTGTAACTTCACTGACCTAACGCAGGTCAGAGTCGGGCCATGGCTGTCAACGAAGGCAATTTCTGGGGATTCGTTCAATTCGATGCGACCACGGAGTGTTGGACGACGCGGTGCATCTCTGAGATAATCTCGCGGGCAATAACACAGTTGAATTTCGGACTACAGTCTATTCCGCCGTCGTAGGGTCAGGTATGAATGTCAGACTGAGGTATAGACCAAGTTGATTTTTTGTTTACTTTTTCGGATTGTATGGGCTAGTTTCTGGGGCTCATTTCGCATTTATTAATAACAGAGACCGCAACAGACGTTTTCCATGGGCTTCTCAAAGGTCAGAACAGGTCCCTGACCTTCAATGGCACAGGCCATGATTTTGACTTCTTCTTGCTTACAATAGGTACTTAGGTTCAAGATGGGATTATGAGGAGGCCCGGGGTATTATGGGCACTTAGGTTGAGTTTGACCTTTTTTGACCTTATTTGACTCAGAGGTCATGAGCTAGGAAACTCATATTCTGATACAAGTGACTTCACATACAGACAAACCCACTTTGTGAATTTGGCGCCTCTAGATCTTTTAGTTTTTGATATCTCAGCAGATCAAATTGACCCCAAACGAAGTATATGAACGCTTTCCTATATCCGGACCGGATTGCTAAAACATGTAAGCGTGGCATCCTCCGCAATGCAGTCGCTACTTAAATGGTCGGATATTTCTAAAGGATGGATGCAATTTGATATTGCAATGCTGCAATCAAGTCATCGGCACACCGCTATTTCGACACTGCAGGCGTGGCATCAGAAAGTGCAGTGCGTAGGGGTCGAATAATTAAATTTTCCTTCGAACATGCCGGCTTTTCTGTGTGAGTTTCTTTATGTTTTCTATGTTTTTCTCATCACAACTTTTGTGGTAAGCCGGATCAAACCTTAAGGCCAGGGGCAACATTTGGTGTACAGCGACAAGGTCCCCTTAAGCAGATACAAAGCTCCACAGTTTTTTGATGCCATGTTCGAAGCAGGAAATGGGCGTCCTTCTGTTAGCTAACCGAACGAACGTGCTAAAGATTTCCCCGGAGATCACGCTTCCGCGACATTGTATCTGCCGACGTTCAGTTGCACCTGTCCACGTCGCATCAACTATTTCAACGTCACCCACCAGCATAGGAATCTCTCCCGTAAAGCAGACTGGTGAGAGCTTTAGAAACCGGTGAAACCAGGACTGATCCGTCTTCCACATGGCCAGTTGCATTGGAATTGCGCTCATTGTGGTGCCCAAAAACCTAATCGCTCTATATCTGAATTCCAAATAATTATTCCACCCGGCGCCCATTTTGGGTCAAGTCCCAACAGATGCGTATACAAGTAATCTCCAGCGAGCCAGAATGTTGTTCCGGAGAAGAAAGAGAAAATCGGACATCTTTAGTACGCGACATGCCAATGCTGGTTGGTTGGCTGTCGGGCAACGCGTCACAAGAGGAGCGTGCCAGGCGTGTGCACGTGCCGCGAGAGCTGAGGCGGCCAGCCCAGCCGAGGCTGGCCGCTCCTCCCACCGACCAGATCTAGGCCCTGATCCTTCGGGCGGCGGCGATCAAGCCCCACACAAATAAAGAAGATCGGCTGCGCCCTGCAGGCTGCCGTGACCGAATCAATGCACTTTCGAGCCGGCCCAGAGCGCGTGACCGACAGTCCGGATCAGTGGCCGCAGGCTGAGGCCGCCTGGCGCGCCGATATTGAGGAACAGACATCACCAGACCGTGCTGCGCGGACGGGCTGTGGCTGTCGGCCTCAGCCGACGTATGCGGTCAGACGAGGCGTCACATCGTTCCGGGTCTGATTAAGAGCAGCTCCCTGTTGGAGTAGTTTGCTGAGGCACTACAGCAGTCCTGCGGAGTTCCGGGTCTGATCAGAGCAGCTCCCTGTTAGAGCAGTTTGCTGAGACGCTGCAGCAGTCCTGCGGAGTTCCAGGTCTGATCAGAGCAACTCCTTGTTGAAGTGTTTTACTCAGATACTACAAAAGCCCTGCGGAGTTCCGGCAGCAGACATGATGCGCCTTAAGTTGGCAGGAGAGGCTAATCTTCAGCAGCTTCAGAAGATATTTATGTTCTCTGATGATAAAATTGGATGCCGATGAAACTTACAGATGCTTATTAAAGCCCACTACTTACATAACGTTTCCATGGTCGAGGGTTGCCAGTCAATGTAACAGAGATGCTATAGCTCAATGCCAGCATTCGATGCGCCGGTGTGCGGTACACTGCGACCATTTTGCAATCTTGCGAGATGCAGCAGGCCCACAATTCTTCATTTTTGGTCTTAAAGACGGGGGGGGGGAGGGGGTTACCGTCTCACTAGGAGCTTTCTGGAATAGCTTCTGGACCATTTTAAGCGCGGTGCTAAATTTTGCGTAGCTGAGGTTAAATCTGTTTAGCTCATGTTGTCAACACACGCCTGGCCGGGGAATTGGTTTCCCCTACTACTAACGGCACAGGGTAACGAGTTTTAAGCAAAGGGTAAAAATGAGCGCTTGCAGAAAGTAACAAACTTGTTAGTTTCTGCTCATTTATCAATGTGGTGTTTATTGCACAAAGTTGAAGCTTTCATCCATCAAGATCAGTAACCCAGGAAAGGTCAAAGAGGTCAAGTTCTAAAAATTATTGACCACACATAACTTTTTTGTGGATCTTTTACCATTGTTCAGTATTGTTGGAGTAAAAAACATGCTAGTACCTACAGTTAACTTATTTCAAATTTGTCGGAGAATGCTAGTCACTGACATGCAGTCAGGTCAAGTTTGGCTATGTTATCGTAAGTAATGGAAGTTTTTACGCATTGTTGCATAGGCTTGGTGTTGTATATGACGAATAGAGTAATAACTTACATGTACAACAATTATATGACCAAGAAGCGCATGACCTTAGCCCAGGCTATGACCTATCGTCAGGCTAACACCATTCGCAGTAATCATATTTTCTCTCAGACGTCACAAATCTGGTTAGCACCTTCGGTGAATCCCATGTGAAACAACGATTCGAGTAAAACTCGCAAATTTTATAAAGCAAGGAAAACCTGACGCTCCCGTTCGTTTCCATTTCATCCATTTGCTTTAAAAAACAGACCTACAATGACTCATCAACCCGAAGACTGATTACATTCAGCATAAGAACTCATAATGCCATAACTTACAACACATTTGTAATCGAGTCACTTCATGCGATTTTCAAGATCGTTTGCCGGTTGCAGTGAGTAGAACGTTAGAGCATTGACTTCGCAGTCTCTGAACGCCAGTAGTGCGGCGCGGGGTACCCTGAAAGACGACCGCATCGTGTGAGCGCATAGCTGGGACCGTCTGCCTCTTCGCCGCGAGAGATCAGAGCCCGCTGGGAGGTGTTACATCGCAGTAAATTCTTTCGTAACAGATTCGCCCGCACAGCTGGGTGGAGACCAATCGAAGAAGTCCCAAAAAACGCGCCGCTTCTTTGCTATCCCCAGATCGTGCGTTCCGTTTCACCCCGGCTGGCGCCACCTGCAGCGGGGGTTTCTCCTGTGGCCTGTTTACGTGAGGGCGTCGCGGCTCTTGTCCACCCCTCTCTCTGGCCACCAGGCGCACGGCGGCCGGCGACGTTTTTACGGCTGACGCCTGTATGCAAGTGAGCTGCTGTTTGTCCGACACCAGGTTCTCGCGGACCCCATTAGCGTCGTTAGCGGACGGCGCCGGGCTCGGGCTACAGGTGTTTGTCGGGTCCGCGGCCTCCTGCCCTGGTATGTCGGTACTGGGTGCTAATCGTGCGATGGGGCGTGATTTCACCCTACCACCTTGTCCATGGAAGTGGAAGTCTTTGTTCACTTCTACGCCAGATTCAAAGGTGACTTAGAGGTTTTTTCGAAGCTTGTTGTAGCATTGAAGTGCCAAGTGAGTTTAGTTTTTTGGGGATCCAAACATCCAGTGAAGCCTGGGAGCATTGCTGGCTGTATAATGGTCTGCTGAACCATTTTCAAATTGCATAAGTTAGTATCATTCTTAATGTTCCGGACTACCCCAACATTATGTAGTGCACGCCGCTAAACGGATAATTCTAATTTTCATTGAAACGCCATGACTTAAATCGAGTCGCACTCGACTTGTAGATGCACACAAATGCTGAAGCGTGCCACATTTAGTCAGTTATTTGCCTTTACAGCAGCAAGAACCTTGTGAGCAGGCAACATTACAACTCATTTGTTGGCTTGCGTACATTTACATGGCAATTAAAGGAGAGTCTACAGGCCAGCGACTCTTCTTTGAACTGGGTGGAAATTGTGAACCCGAACTGTTCTGTTTGGCCTGTCCCACCGTCACGCTCTTCATTACATTACATTTTTGACGACACTGGTTAGAGCCTCACGCCATTCACGTCATTCAATTGACACTAAATTATATGGCCTAAGTAAAGGAGCTGCTTGATCTGGTGACGTCTGACCAAACTTTTTCGCAAGACGGGCATCCCCTCTTTTTAAGATCTTGTTCATCTTTAATTTTGCACGCCTAACACCTCAATACATACATCAAACACAGACACTCGCAAACGTTTTAGATACGATTTCACAGCACATCTGTGTGTTTGTATAATCAGTTTGAAGCAGCATTGCAACGTGAAAAATGTACCCTTCCACCTTCAATTGACATCTAATTTGCTGACAACCTTCCAACCGCAAAACAATCTGCAAAACCCTGGTGGAAAGCGCCGCAGCACTGATGGTCGAGCACGCTTCAGATAGGGCCAAGAGCAATCGTGTCGGCAGAAGCAAGGCTCTGAGTGCAGTGGTCAGTCAAACTCGCTCCACCGCAGACTATGGATCGTGTCAACAGACGTATGGATCTGAGCGCAGTGGTCAGTCAAACTCGCTCCACCGCAGACTATGGATCGTGTCAACAGACGTATGGATCTGAGTACAGTGGTCAGTCAAACTCGCTCCACCGCAGATTATGGATCGTGTCAACAGACGTATGGATCTGAGTGCAGTGGTCAGTCAAACGCGCTCCACCGCAGACTATGGATCGTGTCAACAGACGTATGGATCTGAGTGCAGTGGTCAGTCAAACTCGCTCCACCGCAGATTGTGGATCGTGTCAACAGACGTATGGATCTGAGTGCAGTGGTCAGTCAAACGCGCTCCACTGCAGACTGTGGATAGTGTCAACAGACGTATGGGCCTGAGTGCAGTAGTCGGTCAAGCGCACCCCATCGCAGACTATGGATTTGGTCGCATTGAATGTCGTGTATACTTGCTGTCAAATCAGTCAAAAGGTCGGATCAAATCAGGGTGAAGACGGGAAATCAACTGCACAGTGGGATGTTTGTACCGTCCACAAATCACTAAACGATCTCAACATTGCCCGACACATAGGAGTGCAGGATGCTAATCGGCCGGGGAGCGACCACCACCAGCTTTTTTGAAACCGACCTGAGGTCCAATACGCCTGACCTAAGCTGAGAACGATTCAGGCATTAAGGCTACACACGCGTAAAGCCAAATCCACTGTGGCCAGTATCCACTCTCGAAATATGCGCGATGTACGCATTCTGTCGATATATAAATTGATGCCACGCCTTGGTTATAATAACGAAAAACGTGGGTAATAACCACTTCACCGATTTCGTTGTCTGGAACTGCGAGGCGCGGACACACTCAGCCATCTGGCTTGCAAGCGATAGGATTTATGAATTAGTTCGCAAACGCCAAATCATTGAGCTTTTGCTCGTTTAACTCTTGTGATTGACTGACTTTCCAATCCACTTCTCAGGCTCATTAACTGAAATGAATATTTACCACGAATGACCGTGTTCTGGCTTCGTGAGTTTCAGAACCAATGCCCTTCGAGACTAGCCCAAAGCTAACTTAAGCTTTGCTGTGCTCTACGTCAGCGTTTAGGAAGGAGCTCCTGCTTTTTACTTGAACAGATCATGATCATTTTTCCTACTTTTTCAAAACAGTCAGGTTTTACAAGTTCACGAATTAGCACCGGGGTGCAATCCTGCACTGACCTAGCATTCGCCACGAACACGGTTTCAGTGAGCTTTGGTACATACTGACCTTGCCTCTCAGATCACGAGCACCCGTGACACTCGCGCGCACGACGCCTCAGGCGCCACCCGGGAACCCGCGCTCCTGCGGCGTTCGGCGCGTGCCGTCGCAGCATCCGCGCGTGTTTGGTCGAGCGCAGCGTAACGCTCGTTGGCTAGGTGACGGCATTTGTCCGTTTGGAGTGTGAATGATCAATTTGGCAGGGAGGTTTTATCAAATTACACCTTCATGTTTTCGCTGAGATGCGATGGTGGCAGAAGTGCGAGGCGCTCCATCGCGGAGAGTCATCGGCATGCTGGACGCGCCCACGAAGGACGGAGTAAAAGGACAGGTCCCAAAATGACCACCTGGTCTGACCTCCCGGTGCAGTGGGGTAATGGATTACAGAGAGGCCAGCAAATGTGTTATTTGAGCTTCATAAAGGTCAGAGGATGTCACTGACCTAGAATGGCACGACCAACCTTTTGCTCTTAGGAACACACCGGCTAGCGTAATCTTTAAGACTCATCAAAATCAAATCAATTTCGCAAGTTTTGTGTCACCTCAACCTTCTGATGGTTGAAAAAGGTGACTGACCTAAACTGAGCGCCTTTGGCATTGTGCTTGGTGAAGGTATTTAGGTTTAAGGCGATTTCTCAAGATCTAAGGGAACTTCGGACACCGATCTGGAGTTTGACCTTGTTAGACGTGTTTTGACACGAAAATCAAGACCTAGACACGTCACAATTTTACACAATTAAGCACACATCAAGGCCTACACATCCTGCGAATGCAGTGTCTCGAGCTCTCTTAGATTTTTTAGAACGATCTCAGAGGGTCAAATTGAGCTGCTTCCAACCGGGCGCCGTCGTATTCAGCCGGTAATCCGGGCGCGATTGGGACTGACGTGCTTTCTATCCATTTGATTGCTATACCTCCTCCCCCCCCCCCCTCCCTTGCCCGGATGCGGCTCACTCTACGTCCTTTTCCCAGCTTAAGGTCATGCTCGACCTTTGCTAGCGCACACTCCCATCCCAGACCAGCAGCTTGTTATAACTTCTTTGGGCTTGCCTGAACGGGGCATAAGGGCCAAAGGACTTTTCCAATCCCGAGTACCGTCCCATGCCCGTACTGTCCTATGTCCCACCCAATCTCTCTAGCAGTCAACTGACAAAGTTTTTAGATATTTTTTTCAGACCGTATTGGCATGGCGCAAGCATATAACCCCGCATCAATATTGATGCGAGATTTTAATGCTGGTAATAACTATCTAACTGAAGCTCACTCTACTAAACACAGTGATATCTTTCTGTCTGAAGTCAGTCTATAACACACAGTATAATCACTCAATCTGACACAATTCATTGATCAGCCAACACGCATTACACAAGACACAGCCAACTTACGAGACTTAATACTGACATCGAACACAAACATCATTGCAGGCAATACCCCCCCCCCCCCCCCTTCACTAATAGATCACATTCCTACCTTGGTCACTAAACGGATTGCATCGTCACCCCTAAAGGCGTCAGCCAAACAAGTATGGGACTACACAAACATGGATGCAGACAGACTCTCACAACTTCTGGTAAGCACAGACTGGGACAGAGCACTTGATCTTGACATAGACACAGCGACAAATAACTTCACGCAGGCCATGCCCGCAGCAGCTGCTGAAGCCATCCCAACAAAGATAACCCGGATGACAAACTGTGACAAATCCTTGGTCAATACTGCACTAAAGAGAGAGATTAGGAGAAGAGACAGACTTTTCAGATTTGTTCGGAGGTATATGACTGATGACCACTGGGACCGCTGGCGACAACAAAGAAATGTTACCCCATTCATGTACAGACGACTTAAGAACAACCACTTGCGGCATCAAGTAAACAACCTCTTGCATGCAGAGCAAAACCCACACAAGTACCATCGGATTCCTAAACAAGTGATAGGACGGACACGAGCTGAGACAATGCCACCGCTCGTAGGACCTGATTTAACCCCCACTGACAAAAGACTTAGATAAAGCTAACCTACTAGGTGACTTTTTTGCCAGACAATCACAACTCGCAACTGACGACCTACCTGTCCCGAGACCGCTTGCAGATCCCCCACCCACGTTAGATAGCAAACCATTACAGAGGATGAAGTACTGAGCGCACTCAACACTCTCGATCCAAACAAATCATGCGGTTCTGACAATCTCCCAGCAAAAATATTAGAAATGACTGCCATATTGATAAAGACTCCACTCACTAAACTATTCAACATGCCACTAAGCCAAGGTATTTTTCCTTCCACCTGGAAAGAAGCAAAAGTTCATCCCATGTTCAAAAAACGAAGGGTCAAGCTCGGATCCTGCTAACTACAAACCAATCAGTTTACTTCCTTGTGTGTCAAAAATTCTTGAAAGAATTTCTTTAATAATATTTACCAACACCTGACTGAGAATAGGCTGCTCTCTGAGAAACGAAGTGGATACCGTCCAAAACATAGCACACAAATTGAGCTGGTATACTTAATTAACAATCTTTAGGCAGCTTTGGACGGAGGCAATGACTTTACAGCCATTTACTTGGACATTAGTAAATATTTTGACAAGATATGGCATGAGGGCCTCCTAATAAAGTGCAAGAACTATTGTGGTTTGTCAGGAACTCTCCTAAATTGGTTGGAATCGTATCTCTCAGGCTGTAAGCAGGTAGTTAATGTAGGCAACAGCTTCAGCACGCCTAGGACCATACATGCTGGGTGCCCGCAGAGGTCTGTTCTGGGACTTCCCCCTGCGCTCATATATCTTAACGACCTAGCCGACAAGACTGATAATGACATATTGTTCTTTGCCGACGATACTACGCTACACACAGCTCACTCACACGACCCGGTTACCGTACAAGCGGCACTCCAACACGACTTGCATACCGTTCAAGAGTTCGGCAAAGACTGGCTTATCACCTTCAATGCCCCGAAAACAATCTAACAAACATTCACCGACAGAAACACACATACTCCACCGTAGGTGGCATTTGATGGCCAACGAATTCCTTCCGTTACAAGCCACAAACACCTTGGCCAGACAATATCTACTGATTTGCACTTTCATCAGCACGTTAATGACACCATCTCCAAAATCAGTAGAGCCCTTGGACCTCTCTACCCACTATCGTGACTTCCGCCTCGGCATATCCTCAGCGACATATATACGACTTACATTCTTCCGTTGTTTGATTATTGTGACGTAGTATACGACGGACTTTTGACCACCAGCGACTCCCTTAGACTTGACCGATTACGGTACAGAGCAGCAAGACTAATCACCGGTGCACTGTACAGAACACACTCTCGCTCACTGTTGGACGATCTGGGATGGAACACTCTCAAATCACGAAGAAACATGCACAAACTGACACTGTTCCATACCCTTATACCCAACCAACATCTACTGCCAACAAACGTCACTGCACTTCTACCTGACACACGAGCACTTGCAACAGGACGCCCACTACGCAATGCAATGACACTCACATTACCACCGAACAGAACCTCAACATACCAAAAATCCTATATTCCATCAACTACGGGAAGATGGAACCAGCTCCCGCTTGAGGCGTCATCTCTCCAGTCTTCTCGTTCTTCAAACGAGAAATATACCAACTCTGCGGTGTGGCCGCGCCTCCGGTATATCACAGCTTTGGATCCAGGCATGGCAACATCCAAAATACTAGGCTGAGATTGGGAATGCCAGACCTGAATGCCCACCTGTTCGAAATTCAAAATCCAACTACACCTAGTCCCTCTTGCTTATGTGGCTATTCATATGAAGACCCTAAACACTTTGTACTGAATTGTCCTCGCTATCATGAAAACCGAATTTCAATGCTACGTAAAACAGATCGTATCATTCCAAACTTTTCTGAGCTCACTCACAACGAACAAATAAGTATCTATCTCAGAGGTAACGGTTTACAGGATCGCAATGGGCAGCACATATCAGAAATTTTGCGAACATTTATTTTTCAGACCAAACGATTCGCCTAAAAACTGCCAGAGGGCGCGAGCAGCAGACGGGCCGCTGGGTGGCGTTGCCGGGCCGGGCGTCCGCCGCCGGCCCGAGACGGCTATATGTGTAGACTGGAGTGGCGGCGGGCGCCTGGCCCGTGTCGGCTTACGGATCGGGCGGGTGGGCGGTGTGTCGTGGGTTCCCTGGCGGCGATGACCATATCTTGTTATTGTTAGGAGAGGCGCTCAGGTTTAAGCGTTCCGCTTATGCGCCAACACACTGTTCATGTTATGTACTGCTTAATGTCCATAATCGAAGATCAACATAAAACTAAATCAAATCAAAACCGTATGGCATGGCATGGTGTAGATCAGTCATGGCCGTGATGCCGGCTGAATTGGTTGGTATGATTGGTTTACCTCATAATGGGCGGGGACAGTGACGTGCATTAGGACGTGAACCTATTCATTGTACCGTTCCACGGATTGTCACTGACTTTGCATGATTGCCAGCAAAGGAGGTTTTCCAATTCCAGTCGACAGTTTTGTGGCCGTAAGCTTCTATACTTAGAAACAGCCCGCAGTGCAACAACCAACGTTGTTCTATTTTCGTGCGTGCCGGCGATGAGTGTCATATCCGTTTGTGTGTTGCAGTCAAACTGGATGCAAGATTACTGGTACGCCACATTATAGGCGCAGGAACCAGGGGTCCGTTGGCGCCGAGGCACCACCACCTTCCGGCAACCCTGGGCATTAACTCCATGGCGGCGCATGGAACGAATCGACTGCAAAATTGCCTTCGGTACCCCACTTACTGCGACGTTCCGTCGCCTATACCGGCAACATGTTGGCGCAGGCCTTGTGTTTGTCTGGCCGGCGCACAATTAATTGGGCCCAATGTAATAATCTGGAAGCGTTGCTTTTTACCCCGCGCAAATGGTAGTCAATCCGACGTAATCTGTCATTAGTATGGATAGACGCTGGCCAGCACAGCTAACCCGTGGACTTTTATTTTTTCGAAAGATGTAGTCCCCAACAGGCCCAGGCGTGGTCTCCAGTCTACCAGCCTATCTTCCAACTCACTGTAATTTCGGTCACGGCAGATGAATTGCGGTTCAGAAGTTTGAGGCGGACCCCAGGACCAGGTAGTCTGCATGATTGATGCCAGCGTCTAGAGCTGCGACCGCTAGTATTGCTAGTTGTTGGGATGAATCCCTTCACCTGTCGGCTAACTTGCACTCTTGAAATGTTTTCAAGGCGACAATCATCAACAACGCTTCGCACACACCGTAGAGGTGAATGTCAGTTTACATGTGATATCCGTCCAGTTTCTCTCCAGACCAACACCACTGTCGCGCTGATCTGAACCCTGGCTTGTCCCGTGCTCGGTAATGTCAAACAAAGGCGAACTTCTCTCACGACAAACCCATGAGTCTAGACGGCACATACAGTTCTCACGGAATACAGCGACGACCTGTCTGACGGTCTGGATGTTCCGGTCCGACAATCTGCGCTTGGAGAGCGGACGTGCCTCAGCTGAGCTTCAACTTTTCTTGAATGAGCCCGTCTAAGGCTATTCAAGTTTACTCGCACGCATATAGATGAATGCCACCTAGTGCATTTCAACTCTGGTTTCAGCGTCAGACTATTGCAGTCGGACGCAGGCGCAAGTTCAAATGACAACTGGGGGAATCACATCTCCTTGAACCGATAAACCACAGCATGGCGATCTTTTACATCCTACGTACATCACGCAGCCATAAGCCCATCAGTAGAGCCGGGGCTTCGTTTACACTGCAGCGCCGTGTAAGCAACCCACGCGCGCACATACACGCCAGGGCCGTGTCACCGGACCTCTCACGGGCCAAACCATCGCACAAGCCCGCCGCACACACCGATTCCTGACGCTTGGCAGATCACACCTCTACGTGACAATCGCGTACTTGTATCAAATTTAAAGCTGATCGAAGGAATCTCTGCGTCTTGCGTTGCGTTGAGATGCAGTGCCTATATGTTAACGCGCGCGTGGCTGTTGTTTCCAAGTTTTGAATGTCTCGGGAAGACGCACGTTTGAATGCCACAATCTAATATTTGGTGGCTGGGTGGAGCTATCAACATAAAGACAACCGGCTAGCAGAGAGCCACAATGGCCTATCAAGGTTGACCTACCTCAGCTTCCGTACACATCCTCGAAACTTACCTTACCACCTGACCTGCATGAATATAGTTATGAGATCTTTAGCCCAATAGGAATTGTCCGAACGTTTTTGGAATGCTGATATAGAGGAACTTCCTACAACTTCGTTTGACAGCCCATTTCATTGCTTTACTCCTCTTTGACTAAATGACACCCGCCTCTTCCGAGTTCTGCTCCTACCTTCTGCTATATGAAACTGGCTTCCTCCATGTTTCGGCCTGATTTCCAGTGCTCCATGTAGTTATACGTGGTCTCTCCCTTTTATAATCTTGAATACCTCTATCAGATCCCCCATAATCATACGATATATCAGTGAAAACAAATACAAGGCCCTAAGCCTATCCTTACAGTCCAAGTCGCCAATCCCAGATAGCGTCCTGGCTGCTTTTCGCCGTACTTTCCAACCTATCTATATATTTTTAGGAGCATGGGGACCAAGCCTGTACACTATGTTCTAGGTGAGGTCTGACATAAGCTAACTACAGCTTTTTAGCATTCCCATTCTTGTAATGGATATTCCTGGTAATAAGTCCCAGCATCGGAAATGCCTTGCTCCTGGCAGGATCACATTGTTTTCTCATTTTTTAAAATCCTTAGGAATTATAACCCGTAAGTCCTTTTCTTCTCCGATCTGGCTTACTCCCAGTCTCCAGTTTTATAGCTTTTGCCCCCGCTGCCAAAACTACTGAATCGCATCACCTCACCCTTATCATAATTGAATAACATCTGCTACAGAGAAGCCCAGTTTTCTAATTTCTCTAAATCAAGTTGAAGTTGGTTTGCTTGGTCGGTATTTTTCGACACCCCTGCAAATTTCATATCGTCAGCGAATTTTGGCGCCTCACACCCTGATAAATTTCACGGGTGCGATTAAGCCCTTCTTATTTGCTCGCCACTGGAAAGGACTTGTAATTGTTCCCAAAGGCATCTGAAGGTGAGTCTGGTGACAACTTGACGGACTTTCTCTTCCCGGGCGCTCGGGTATATTTTTTTCCAAGTCGCTGAAGACTTTTGCTAACGAAATATCTCAGGATAAACTTGGAAGTTCTAGATAAAATTCACCAGCAATGCTACCAAATTGCTACCGGCCTTGTGTGAATGATGCTACTAAATGCGAGACCATGCTGTATGCACAAACCGTATACCTTATATAACCGTTTTTTCGACGTCAGGAAAAGCACAAATGTCACACAGGGAAAAATTTTGGAAAGCAACAGAAATTATGCAACGAAGTTTTTTGGACCAAAACGGGACTAAAAAGGGCCCTGCACGCTGATCAGATGCCCACTGAGTCGATGAGGGCCTAAAAGATAAGGTATGGTAAGGATAAGACGGTAAGCATAAGGTCGGTCAGGCATCACCAATAACACATAATCGTCCCCGTGTCGGCATGAGCCTGAGGGCCCATTCCCCAAGCACGGGAAGGCAGGAGCCAGCGATTTACATTGGTTGAGGCCTCGGCGTCCGTCAGGGACCCACAGCATGTAACAGGGGGTACTGTATCGGCAAGGGGCCGCTAGTCAGCCGGAGGCCGGGCGCCTACCGGGGCCGGCGATCAAGGGCCCAACTAGAAGGCTTAAGGGTAGTCGGCCAGCAGAGATGGGCCCTGGAATGACAGAGCACGTTTTGCGCCGATCGGGGATCACCTTTGTCGATAAGGGCCTAAAAGATAAGACCTATATGACCGTCAGGCACCCCCAGTACCGCACAGTCAAGTGCTCGGTTGGAGAACATAAGGATCCGTAGGACGGGCTGTGCATTTCGTACAGAATCTCAGACCGTAGGGCCGTGGCCTGAAATATCAGTCAGAGATCCCCCTGCAGCGTTTGAGGAGCACTTGAGACAATGCGGGTGTCTCAGTCGGTTAGAGGCCACTAATACCGAGCGGTTGGCTTTATCAGTATGGGGTAGAGATCGCCCTGCAGCGTGTGAGGAGCACTTAAGATAATGTAGGTGTCTCAGTCGGCTACAGACCACTAATGCCGAACAGCTGGCTCTCTATCAGTATGAGGTCTGAGCCGGGGGGGGAGGGGGGGGGGGGGGGGTGGACATTTCCAAAATAGGAGCAAGGCCGGAGTCACGATTTGCATTGGTCTGCATCCCTGAAACGGTTGGAATCCCCGTGTCGGTCAGCGGCCCACAGTGCCTAATAGGGGGTCAGGTGTCGGCTAATAGCCCGAGTCGGTCACGGGCTTTGCTTGAGGAGGTGCTAAGAGGGGCCTACGGGCCCCTCGGGACCAATGATCAAGAGCCCGCTTGGAACGCCTATTGTTCTCTTAATTGGAGATCACGGGCCCGAAGATCCCATGTAGGATGCCCACCCACCCGTAAGACCGTGACCTCAAATGGCGTTCAGAGAGCTCTTGGCATCGACTGGGAACCCCTGGGACAGTGTGGACCTCTGTTTCGGCCAGACCACCGACACAGCGCAGTCGGCACCTGTCCGTCGCAGCCCTGGTGGTCCATTTTACAAGCGCGAGCAGGGTCAAGTCCACGATTTGCATTAGTTGGGGTCACTGAAACCATGAGGGTGTAGGTCACGGGGCCTAGGGTGCCTAGCAGGGGGTTCTGTGTCGGCAAGTGACCTTAGTCGCCACGACCCATGTTCGCGCGGATCCGGAGAGGGGCCCGAAGAGCCCGATTGGAAACGGACGCGGTACCCATTGGTAGTGCCGTGACCCGAAATATCAGTCCGAGGGCTTTTATTAGGTGGGAACGAGACCAGGGCCCGTGATTTACAATGCTTGGGGTCCCGACACAACGGGGAGTTCCTGCGTCTGTCAGGGGCCACGGTGCCTAACATGTGTCCTGTGACGGCAATTGGCCCCGAGTCGGCCAGGAGCAGTGTTTAAGGGGGCCTGAAGAGCGTCCGAGGGGTCTCTCGAGACCACACATTAAGGGCTCGATTGGAAAGCAGGCAGGCTGTAGGCCATTCGCCGTGGGTCTGTGATCTCAAATGTCAGTTAGAATTATTCTTGTTCCGATTGGGAACACCCAAGAAAGAGTGTTCCTCTATTTCGGCCGAAATCGCCAACACCAGATAGTCGGCTTCGTGTCGGTCTAAGCTCTTGGGCCTATTTCCCAAGCAGGATAAGGCCGGGCCAGAGATTTGCATTGCTCTGGGCCCCTGCAACAATGCGGGGCTCCTGTATCAGTCAGGGGCCCAGTGCGTAACGGGGCGACCGTGTAAACCAGGGACCTCGAGTTGGTCACGGGAACATTTGCTCAACAGGGACAGGGACGGGACCCCAAATGCCAGAGGAGCTCTTGCGTTCGTCGGGGCCCTCCAGCAATAAGATGAAACACGCCAACTTTTGACGAGTGTTCACATTGAGGCAATGGAAGAGCTCTGTGCCAGTCCTGACCTCCAGAACCGAACGGTGGGTCCTCAAACGCAATTCCAGCGTGGGCCCGTGGGGCCGAATTGAAGTTTATGGTCCAATTTTTGAAGTACCTACGGTGATCATAAATATATCTGCGCAGGTCAGGACTTCGGTGCCAGGAAGGGGACCAACAGAACATGATATATCCCTCTAAGGTCCTCTGGGTCACCAGGTTATCCCGCCCACGTCGCTAGAATGGCAGCTGGAAGGTAACCCGCGGTGGAACGGAATAATTCTTCAGACCTTGGCCGGGAACAGCATGTGCCTCCTATTATTCTACTTAGGGGATCATTGCCCTTAAAGAAATAGGGGGACTCATAAGTGTTAAGTAGAGTGAATTGAAATGAGACAAAAACGAACAAAGTCATTTCATATTTGCATAAGAACGTGCATTATCTAGCAGCATGGATAGTTTAAAACCGAACTCGTACCTTTCAAAGATTAGACCGGACTTATCTTTTTCAACTTTGAGGTTGCCGTCTGGGCAGATAAACAGTCGCAGTAGCACGAAAAATAGAGCTCTAACTTTACTTCTCCAATTTCACCACCACATTCTAGTACAAGACCAATCCGTTATTACCCTCGATCTAAAAACCGCGCCAGAAAAACCAACGACAGAACTACCTGATTAGAGTATGATCTGATGTCCTAAAGCGTTCAAAGATACTCCTTTCAGATGTGTTATTTTATTACATTATGACGAAGCTTCTGAGTTCTATCGGTTTTCAACAGCCCGTTGGACCATTGTAAAATGGAGAGCGCTGTAAGCTTATTTCATGGAATAGTCCAACACATACTCTCTTCGCCTTATTGGTTACAGTATTTGTGTGTTCTTTATCTGGCGGTAGCTTTTGGCTTTTATTCCAGTTCCAGAAGGAAAAAAGAACATCATAGAAAAATATATCAACAAATGGGCCACATCCAGTGATGTCTTTTGGGGGTCTTTCACCACCAGGGGACTTTCCTTAACTCGGTGCTCACCGCTCCCTCGCCAAGACCCTAGCTGCGCGCCTGCTATGGAGGTACCTTACATTTGTTCTGAAGCTCCGCTTTCCACAGCCCTGCTCTGGGGCTCCACTTTCCGCAGCCCTGCTCTGGGGCTCCGTTTTCCGCAGCCCTGCTCTGGGGCTCCGCTTTCCGCAGCCCTGCTCTGGGGCTCCGTTTTCCGCAGCCCTGCTCTGGGGCTCCGCTTTCCGCAGCCCTGCTCTGGGGCTCCGTTTTCCGCAGTTCTGCTCTGGGGCTCCGTTTTCCGAAGCTCTGCTCCGGGGCTCCGTTTCCCGCAGCTCTGCTCTGGGGCTCCACTTTCCGCAGCCCCGCTCTAGGGCTCCGCTTTCCACAGCCCTGCTCTGGAGCTCCACTTTCCGCAGCTCTGCTCTGGGCTCCGTTTTCCGCAGCTCTGCTCTGGGGCTCCGCTTTCCACAGCCGTCTCTTCACTGGCTGCATGGCGGTACAGGGTAGCCACCGGGTTCGTGGCACATGAAAATGGCATTCAACGTGTTTGATAGAGATCGGCATCTGGAGCTGAAATAATGCAGAGGGATCAGAAAACATGCGCAGTCCGACAATCGCTCCACCCGCCACCACCTTGAATCTGCCACCGTCGCCAAGGCCCCAGTACCGCAGCCCGCCCTGGAGGACTGGGCGTGATGCCACCAAATACTCATAGAACTCTAGGCAAAAAGTCTCTAGCGACTTGGAAACACACATGCACCGGGCGCTCATTGGCTTTCACGATAGGAGTGATATTGGCGCAGCTGCGACAGCTTGAGATTTCTACGTGTCTAGTATATGTTGATCGTATTATTGTATTTAGTACCTAGAATAACGCAGGGGTTGTCGCGACCCGTGGTGTGCGGTGTGGAGGCGGTAAATAGGTGCATGAATTACTGTTGTGCGAAATAGCTGTTGCCAAAGGTCAATGAACAGTCAAACTGGGGGACTGCATTTCCTCCTCCATGGTTTTGTACCTTTCTGTTAAATTCCCTCCCTCTAAGACTGTAAAGTTGAGAGCAACCATTGTGCCGAGTGGCATGAAACAAGCAAATGCAGCCGTTGTAGCTCTTATCCAAGAACCTGTATATCCACAGTCCACAGCCCTTGCCTGTATATCCCACCAACTTCTTGTATTTCTCTCAGGACAGGTGTCTGGTTTGATGTCTATCTTCTCATTATGTTAGTAAGTTGGTGAGTTATGGGGTGATGTTTACATTTATGCTTTGAGCTGAATTGCCATATAAAAAGCAAGTTACCTTTTGGGACTATTTGCAGATGCTGCAGCCTTTTAATATCAATGACACAGCAATGTGCATATGCTGACCCCATCAGTTCCCCGCAGGTAGACAGTGTAATTGAATAGATAGTGTGCTGTACAGTCTCTTGCAAAATGGTAATAGATTCAGATCAGCAATGGTGACCATTTCTCAGGCCAGATGTGCCAAATGGGAGTGTAAAATGCTATTATTTAGGATACAAAATGTAATCTCAAGGGGAGATTAAAGAAGGGATCAGTTCAAACTTAATGATTATGTCTAAGAAATAAACATTTCCATGAAAAATAAAGCATGGTATTATTACCCAGCCACTTTTTGGTGTGGGGCTCAATCTAAAGGCATATTCATATGCATTCAGTACTTATGATTTTGTCAGCTGATATTTGAGATTAACATTGCCTTAGCTATTTTTTCAGCAAAAAGAAACATGAGGTCATTTCATCTCATCATCTGCTATGATAGCAAATTACTATCCATGACATTACTGATGTCATCATGGGACCAACACAACTGGCAGGCATCTGAAGAGACCAGAGACCAAGTTTGCTGTTGCTGTGTTATCTGAAAAAGCCATCAGGTGCTCCTTCATGTCCCTGGCCAGGCTCAGTTCAGAACTCTGCTCAGTCATACTGTGTCCATCCCTTTGGGTAAACCCAGGTGTTAAAAGTCTGTGTGCAGTCTTGTAAGGCATAGAAATAATTTCAGTAATTTGCAAAGCTACAGCTTTGCTGTGATAATTAAATTGGGTATCAATGTTTGTTAGATCACAATGTTACTGGTAAACTCATCTTGCTCAAACAAGTTGCATTCAGATCCCCTAAAAATGTTGTGGCATAGGTGTGGCATATTTTTCACTTGTTTGAAATGCTCAGATTTGCTGTAATCAGTCAGTACAATTGATATGATAGAAGATAACTTTCTGGTTGGTATGGATTGCCAATATCAAAATTTGTCCTCTGGCTCAAGTAAAATTCACACTTGATTGATCTCCATTGTTGTGATGTTCTTGTTTTGTTCCAGTTTTGCTCGTAGTCTTAAAGAGGCACATGCAACATGGCCAGCAACAATGTTCGAAAAAGGAGGGTAAGTTTTAGAATTGTTTTTCTCATAGAACAGCATTGTAAATATTTGTTTTTTGTGAAGACTGTCTTCATGGCACTTGACTGAATAACTTTGTTTTGAGGTGCAGTTGGTTGTGATGTCATCCAGTGCCCTTCTTGCACAATTTCAGAGAGAATGAGGCACCGCCCATTAGCTTTTAACACGCAAGCACTGTGTTATGGTTGCCTTGTGTTGACTGGGTGCACCCATGGTCAATTGTCAGTTGGCCATCTTTCACAAACCTAGCAAATGATGGAGCCAGTCTGGGATACAAACCCACATAGTCTGCCATCTTAGTGATCAGGCATCCAGCACTCAAAACAACTGAGCATTGAGAGCAGCATGACTTGTGGCCATCTTGTGACTGCTATTGTTGCGTTTCAGAACGGAGGTCCCTCGTCGCCAGGGCGCGCGGTCGTGAGCGGCCGTCCCTCTTCGGCTCTAAACATGGTGAAGAATCTGACAATCTTTTTGACGGTGGTACTGCTGTTCGTCCTAGTCTCATGTAAGCCAAGCAGAGTTGATTGACAATGTATCTGTACCTGTTTTGGAATCATTGACTAATAGTACAATGTAAAGGGTTTGTATAAACAAGCAGGCAGTATGTGACCAATGTGAGATGGTCCACATTCCTGCACTTTGTAGCTGAAATCATGCTACGGCCGTCCATGTCCGTAACACTGACATTCGACCTGTGTGGTGACATATGGAAGCGTGGTAGGCGAAATTGTGTTATGCCCGGATGTGGGTTCTCAGGTAGTGCCTCCCACTTCAGCGTACAGGAAAGACTGGTTTGATGATAGTATTCCTGTATGGAGTGGGTTTCAGCATCACGCCCAACATATGTCGGTGTTGGATATACCTGCCCCATGTCTGTGCCTAGCGTCGTGCAGCAACGTGCTGTCGTGGCGGGGGGGGGGGGGGGGCGTAACCCGCTCTCGTGTCCGTTCTCTGTGTTGCATAACTTGTTGTGTAACCTGCCGCCCCTGCGAACGTTGCCACCTGCTTCGGTACTCGACATACTGCCCAGGCGAATAAATCCCTGCCTCTTGTCCATATCTATTGTTACATAACAACACAGTGACGTGGCGAAAACAGCCCTGTACCATGTACGTGTACATTCTATTACAACATGCGGCCGCGGCAGCTATAGTCCCGCTTCGCCGTCCCCAGTGTCATACAACAACACGCTGCCTTGGCGGATGAGCCACGGCACGAACATGCTGGACGCGCTGGCCACGCAGCTGGGCATGCAGGAGGAGGTGCACGCCGTGGTCATAGACGCTGGCAGCACTGGCACGCGCGTTCTTGCCTTCACCTTCCACAAGAGCAAGATCGGTGAGGGCTCTCGCTCGGCACACTTGATATTTGTGTTGTAAGCTCGGGTTTGTCGACGGGTAGCGACTTGTCATTTGGCATGTCAGAATACTTGACACAGTCCTCTAACGGCGGGCTTTCGTTTCTTCTACTTTGTTCCGTAGCGGACATTTCATGATGGCCGTTGTGATGTCTTCTCCAGTGTCGGTGTTTTGTCCTTACGGCGCTGGTTTTGCCCATTCCGTATGCGATGCATGTGTAATGAGTGGATGTTAACTGTACGCTGAGTCCTCTGTCACCTGCCCCGGTAGACGGTAGCCTGAAGCTGGACAAGGAGATGTTCAAAGAGCTGAAGCCTGGCCTGTCTTCCTACGTCAAAGACCCAGAGGCGGTGAGTGCGAGACGCTCGGCTACCGACTCAGACATCCAGGTAGCTCGGTACGCCGGTGAACCGCAGGTGGCGATTAGTGGGTTCTACTGATGGCTAGCGGATTGTGTGAGCGGCTCGCTCCTGATAGGCTGTTCTCTCACAAAAACATCTCATAAAGAGCCACATCTTTTAAGTTTTGCCTCGAACTCTATGATGTTGCTTCGCTCGCCTCTGAAATTGATTTATCTTCGTTCGCGAAGCTGAGCGTGTCGAGCGGCCAGTGTTATAATTAGCAGAGCGCCTGCCTGTCGTACGATGGCTGTGACCGGCCACTTGTTAGGCTCCTACCAGCGCTGCTCCGGTCGTGCGCTGAGCCGGCGGGCACGGCCACCGCAGCGATAGCGCGGCAGGGGACGCCGTGGCGGCTGCGAGCCTCGTGGCGCGCCGCTCTGGCACAGGCGCGCCGCACGTCACCACGGCACGCGCGGGCAGGATGCCGCAGTTGGCGTCCTGTCACCGTCACGCGTGGCAGACGAACAGCGGTCGAGTGGGCCCCGACCATTGATCGTCGCGGGCGGCAGGGTCTAGTTCAGTGGCGCGGGATGTTGACGTGACGTTAGAGCGCTGTCCAGCCATGCCGCGGTCACCTTGATGTGCGTAATTGTTGTGTTTCGGCGCTTGCTGTCATTATTTGTGTAAAGCGCTGACGCACTGACGCAGATGCCTGTCCTGTTACGCCATCGCCGTTGATTTAATATCGTATTGTATTAGATGGAAGGGCGTATTTCCGTTTCCCCTAATTCCTGCCGAGTCCGGGCACACGTGTCTGTCAGTTTTGCTCTGTTACCCATGCCAGGTGCCCGGCTTGGCCGACACGGGATCGGTGATCAGTGGAGTGCGGCCGGCTCCGCCCGAGTTCCCCGCGTCCCGCCCACAGCGTCCGTCCGGCCCGCGCCCGGCCTGACGCGGTCCACACCGCTCCTCTCCTTGCGCGCGGCAGGCGGGCGCTCCCCTGCGCGAGCTGCTGGCGGCGGCGCGCCAGTTCGTGCCTGCGGCGGACGTGGCGCACACGCCGCTGATCCTGCGCGCCACGGCCGGCCTGCGACTGCTGCCGGAGCAGCGCGCCGAGGCCCTGCTGCAGACGGCGCGCGCCGAGGCCGCGCGCAGCGGCTTCCTGGTGCGGCCCGACGCCGTGGCCATCATGTCCGGTACCGACGAGGGGCTCTTCTCGTGGTTCACCGTCAACTTTCTGCTCGGTACGCGGTGCGCGGCTAGCTCGGCCGGCTGTCACGTGTCGTCAGAGGCGCTGATTGGTCACGTCGTGGATGGCTTGAGACTCGTCGCGTCCGTGTCGACTAAACCCTTGGTCGGCAGCCATGTCAGTATGGTCCGTGACAGTGTTGCAGTGCAAGACTGTTGAGTTCGCCGGCGACTGGTAGCGGCGAACCCTCCGCTGCCGCCGTCGCCCTGTTGTCTCCATCTGTCCCGACCTCTCTGAGACCGGGTGGGCGGTGACTTGGCCGGCTCTGTGGCCGTGTGACCTACCCACCGGTATTGTCTGACCTGACCTCGCCACCGTCTGACCTGACCTTGCCACCGTCTGACCTGCCATCGCCACCGCGTGACCCGACCTGCTCGCCGCCCGATCTGACCGACTCGCTGTCTGGCCTTAGCCGCCGTCTGACCTGACCTACCCGGCGTCTGCCCTGACCTCCCCAGACCGGCTGGGTGGTGACCCGGGCCGGTCCGTGGCCGTGTTCGACCTGGGCGGCGGCTCGACCCAGGTGACGTTCGCGCCGGCCGAGGCGGGCACAGTGCAGCACGCGCCGGCCGGCTCCATTGTCGACGTCTCGGCCATGAAGGCTGACGTCGGCGTCTACACTCAGAGGTCAGTGACCCCGAGCTGCGCCGGCGCCGCCGCCGTGCCGGGGCGCAATAGCCTGTGCGTCTAACACCGGACGAGCGCGGCGCCTCGTGCGCCAGAGCGACCTCGGCCATCGCCGGCGTGCCTTGTAACCGAGTGCCATTAACTCCCGCCGTTGAGCTGAGACGTGTGAGCTGTGCGGTGGCGAGCCGCTTGCGGCGGCGGCGCGTGTTTGCCTGTGTCACGGAGAAAGCGCACACGACTGACGCCCTCCTCTGCCCTTTTTAGTCCGTCGTCGGGTCAGACGATCCTCTACAGTCGCAGGTAAACGGGCTCGCCGCTCCGGCCCGTTGTCCGTAGCTGGGAGCGTCGGTAGCGGGGTAGTACTAGCATTGTAGCGGCGGCTCCTCTGCACGTGCTGGTCCGCTCCGCGACCCGTGGCCGGCGGTCCCGTCCTTCGCTTCGGTGTCGTGATCCCGCCTCCGCCCGTGCCGTCTCTTCGTCGGTGGATGTGACGTTGCCTCACGCCCCCCCCCCCGTCCCGTCCCGTTCAGCGGTGCTCGTACAGTGGTTCTCCCTCCCCCCCCCTTTCCCCACCCGCCGAACCGTCTCACGTCCGGCCCCAGTCGTTCTTCTGTCTGCTTCTGCTTTTTGTGATCGCCCCTGGACTAAGCAGCCGCGTGGCACGTCCCGGGCTGCGTATATTCATCAGCTGCCCATCGCGAACAATGTGGAACGGCGTGGCGGTGGCCGTTTACTCGGGGTAATCTGTTGACGTAATAATCTCGGGGTAATCTGTCGCTCCAACCTCGCCCAGCGGGAGTTTTTCATCGCCGCATTGCAAGAGGCCCCAGAGCGCTCGCCCCCCCCCCCCCCCTCCCTAAGAGCTCTAGGAGCAAGCAAGCTAGGCTTATGCTAAAAACGGCGTTGGAAAGCTCCCGTCAGACTTCTTTCCGATAGTTTGTGCGGCTGAACAATATTGATTCTGGCCTTGGAAGTTTAAATCAGGTCAAAGTGGTTAAATCAGCATCTTATAGACCCTTCCTGTTATCTCAAATGCTAACCACATCACGGCAATGAAGAAGACCGTGTTGAATAGTCTTGGATAGCTGTTCAATAAGCTCTGGTGAGTATCGATACATTTGACCTGTGATATGCTGTGTCAGGTCAAATCGGCGAAATGAGATTATTTCAATAGTTCTCCCGGCTATATCGAAACCAAACAAGCCATACCAGTGAGAACACCGTTAGGAAGACCTAAAGCCGTAAGATAGCTGCCACTAAGGCTTAAATCGTGAAAATTTCAAATAGCCAAATTTGGCGACACATGTTCAGGGTGGACCTGGCTGGCTTGACCTGGCCTGGATGAGCTGACTCGACAAACAGACAGTCCCCCGACAGAGCCGTCTGTGCTGGAGAGCGGCGGCGTCCGGGCGTGTGTGCCGGACTGGACCGGGCCGTGTCCCCCGACAGAGCCGTCTGTGCTGGAGAGCGGCGGCCTCCGGGCGTGTGTGCCGGACTGGACCGGGCCGTGTCCCCCGACAGAGCCGTCTGTACTGGAGAGCGGCGGCCTCCGGGCGTGTGTGCCGGACTGGACCGGGCCGTGTCCCCCGACAGAGCCGTCTGTACTGGAGAGCGGCGGCCTCCGGGCGTGTGTGCCGGACTGGACCGGGCCGTGTCCCCCGACAGAGCTGTCGGTGCTGGAGGGCGGCGGCCCGGCGCCAGTCCACCGGGCATGTTCGGCGTCGGGGCAGCGAACACCGACGACGTAATGGCCTCATCGGGCAGTCGGCCGCCCGACGGGACAATTCTGTAGCGCGGACCGAGATGCGTCCGCTCCCAGCTTTGCGCTAAGCGTTCGGTAGCACAGGCCTGGCACACATCGGCCGCCTGGGGCGAGACGAGCCGCCTGAGTGGCACCGACGCCGAGAACGGTGTGAGCAGCGCAGCAGCTGCGACTGCACCAGTGGTGCAGCTGCGCTGGGAACCGGGCCCGTGCGGTGATCAGCTGCGACCGCACCAGTGGTGCAGCTGCGCTGGGAACCGGGTCCATGGCTGATCAGCTGCGACCGCACCAGTGGTGCGACTGCGCAGGAAACTGGATCCGTGGGGTGATAAGCTGCGACCGCACCAGTGGTGCAGCTGCGGTCGCAGCTCATCACCCCACGGATCCAGTTCCCTGCGCAGTCGCACCACAGTGCAGTGCAGCTGCGGATGGGACCGGGTCCGTGCGGTGATCAGCCGCGTTTACTTCACGGATAGCGGACAGTTGAATCTCGAGCGGGCCATGATGCTCCCTACCACTCTACCTTGGTTGGGACGAGGTCTGTCTTGGTGGATGTAAGTCCGTTCCTGTCAGAATCTCTGCTCTAACACCCCCTCTCGTTTGTTGTTTTTTTTATTTTGATTCCTTGTTTTAAGGGGGCAGGGCGCGGGGGCGAACTGGCGCCGTAAAGCCCCAAGGACATCAACGTCTAAAAATGCATTGTCTCTGCGTAACAAGGGCGAAGTGGCCATTGGGGCTTAAAGGTTCTCAGAGCCGTGCTGTTAAGAAGTCCTCATGGCCGTGCCGTTCAGAGATCCTCAGAGCCGTGCTGTAAGAGGCCCTCAGAGCCGTGCTGTAAGAGCTCCTCAGAGCCGTGCTGTTGAGAGGCCTCAAAATCCCCGCAGCGTAGCTCATGCCGAGTTGTTGCTTGCATTCCATTAACGTGAGCCCGTTGCAGCTTTGGGCCAAGCTGCGTCAGCGTGGCGGGGGGGAGGGGGTGGGGTGGGCGCGGTGCGTTGCGCGTGCCCGGAGGGTGAGCCCATCAGAGCCTGCCTGGTAAGAGATATCGGGAGGCGTATGCGTGCAGGGAGGTCGGGTATGACCATATGCTTCGTTTGGGTCGCCTGGAGCAAGAGTACGTCGGATTATAACATCCAGTATTGCTTGGGTTGAATGAATCTGCCAAACAATCCCTGTACTCTGATTGTGTTATAGAATGAACAGGAAATTCGATCCCGAAAAACACGCGTTTAACCTTAACACACCTCGAACACATGAATTGTTGCTATTTTTGCGCTGTGTCTTTGGCCTTAATACTAAGCACGAAAACGCTACCATCAATAAAGTATGGCCGTGTGGTGCTTCCCTGGTACTGATAAACCAATTTGGCCAGTGTTTGATCAGTTCTTTGTTGAATTGTCACGAAGGGCAAATTCCGTGGGAAAAGAAAAGCTCGTCAAAGGAAAGAAATGAACCAAAACAGCACGCTGGGAATTACCAAACATTTAGCCTGAAGCTGTTTTTGTAAGTTTTCTATCGCTAACGCGGAGGCGAGGGGCGTGGCCAGTTTATGTAAGCGGGAGCACAGGGTTGACAAAATAATCCTTAAGGTTGAAGGCCCCCACAAGAAATTACCTGATGTGGCCTGCTTGATTTCGAAGAGGTACGATTTTTCTGGCGGTATTTCATTGTTGCAGTAATTTTATTGGAACAGAAGCCGGAAGCGGCCGGGAAATGCAATTCTGTTTTTTTTTTTTTAGGTAAAAAAGCTGAGGAAAGCAGGCATTAACTGACTACATGGAATAAACGACCGGCGCTATTCGTTTGAAATGTTTCAGGGTGTTTGTTCTGAAATAATAGCAGTGAGAGGCTATGTCAGAATTTTTCTAGGGTCTGCGGAGGTAGTGGGCATCTTGAACGTAGGTTGTAGATCGAGATGCATTTTTGCCGATAATTTTCAATGGTCTTTCAAAGAGAATTTTGTCACTTTCTGATCAAAGTCCCTGCGGTGGAATCGGACCACCATCTCGCGATCCTGAGACAGACGCCCTAGTATTCTCCCGGCCGCGTTTCAAGGGATGGTGGGCCCACGAAGCAGAGGAACGGACCCTCGTCGAACATTCCTAGCCGGCGAAGCAGCCCTCCCTTACCAGACTCCTCGGTAATATGGGCTCTATACAACCATACAGATGGTACATCGTTATCATGGCCAGACTGCCCAACGGCCGAGGTAGACCGCGGTCAGATTGCCCACAGAGCTGGCCCGTCGGCCCGGCAGTGTGGCGGGCGGACGCGCGGCCTGGCGTGGCGTGACGGGCATGCTCGGCCGGAGCCGGTCGGGCGATGTCGCCTCCCCCTCCGCTCCCGTCGGAAACCGGGCCTTCGCGGGCACCCTCCCCCCCCCCCCGTCCCACGCTCGGAACAACACCGCCGCCGGCGACGGCCGCAAAAACAGCTGGGCGGCGGCGGCGGCGCAGCCCCGGGTGGAACACCGCCGGGTCGACCCGGGCTCCGGGAGCGGGCCCGCCGGACAATGGGCGGCGGCCGGCTGTTTTTAGACGGACTGCCGCCGCCGCCGCACACGCCAGGGGCGGGGCGCCGGTCCACTCGTCACGTGCCGGACGGCCAGGTCGCCGCCGGCATCGCCATGTACCGGCGCGCACGTGCCGCTCACGGCGCAGACATGGGCAGAGGCATCTCCGGACCGGCTACTGGTGTGTGGGTGCCACCCGGCACCGCGCGTCGTTGCGGTACAGGAGACCCGTCGCCGCCGGCGCCGCTGGCCCAGAACGGTCGGCCAGGGCGGGTCCGGCGCCCGGCACACTAACCCTCGACGCGGAGTTAGTGTGCCGCAGACCGGGCCCGTGTCCAGCGGGTGGCCGGCTGGGCCACCAGAGCGTCCTGACCTGACCCCAAAAGCAACATCCACTCCGGTCTGCGGCGTTGCGGACGCGCCGTAATCAGTATGAGCGCAGCTTGCAAGTGGCCCTGACAGGCTGGTTTGGCATGCAGTCGTCATGTTGCTTGGGCTTCTTGGGAACTTGTCTTGGTAGTCTACGTCCTCGTATAGCCGAGTAATCATACTGCAAACGGATAGTTTGAAGAATACAGTCATGGCTTTACTTTTATGGTTCAATAGATCGTATTGGTGCATGAAGTAGCTCGGAATAGAATTGCCATAACTGCTGAGACGGTGTGCAAAAATGCGGCTTCTCTGAGCACGGGCATGTTCTCCACGACGTAAATAAAGTACATGTGGAATGAGGTGAGCATCTTGTACGCCTGATCGCATTTTATACAACGCTGCTCGATGCATATTTATTGTATAGTTGTTCACTTTATTATTATTTGGTAAGATTAATGACAGTTATCACCATTGTTCCTTCCGAGCATTTTGTGTTATATTACAGTATTATTTATTCAAAAGCAGGTCATTTTTGACGTCAACTGCTATCGGGGGACACCATTAACCTTGCCAGTCTCAGTGGTGTCACATGTAAGTGCAACACAACGCTTGAGTTTCATCAGACTCTGGGAGTCTGCCGTGCTGTGATGCGACATCAAGCCGTCACAATGTGACCTGCTGGCGGGCTCTGGGCGCGGGTTCCAGGCGACGCGTCATCGTGTAACGTGTGATGTTTTGAGATCGCAAAGACGTGCGTGCGTGCGTGCGTGCGTGCGTGCGTGGGTGTGTGCGTGCGTGCGTGTGTGTGTGTGTGTGTGTGTGTGTGTGTGTGTGTGTGTGTGTGTGTGTGTGTGTGTGTGTGTGTGTGTGTGTGTGTGTGTGTGTGTGTGTGTGTGTGTGTGTGTGTGCGTGCGTGCGTGCGTGCGTGCGTGCGTGCGTGCGTGCGTGCGTGCGTGCGTGCGTGCGCGCGCGCGCGGGCGTGTGCGTGCGCGCGTGACGGCAGTGTGTCACACTGTGACGCGTCGACAGTTACCTGGGCGTGGGCCTGATGGCGGCGCGGCACAGCCTGCTGACGGCCGGCCTGCCCAGGGAGCAGCGCTCCGTCGTCAGCGACTGCGTCAACCCCATCGTCGCCACCACGTGGAGCTACGCCGGCAAGACGTACAACATCAGGTAATGTGGGCGGCAACACGCACATCAGGTGATGTGGGTGGCAACACGTACAACATCAGGTGATGTGGGCGTCAACACGTACATCAGGTGATGTGGGTGGCAAAACGTACAACATCATGTGATGTGGGCGGCAACACGCACATCAGGTGATGTGGGCGGCAACACGTACAACATCAGGTGATGTGGGAGGCAACACGTACAACATCAGGTGATGTGGGCGGCATCACGACCAACATCAGGTGATGTGGGCGGCACGGGATGCCGACCACTCGGCGCCTGCTTTAGCCGGCGACGACACCCCGCGCACTCTTATCTCGCCTGAGGATGTGTGGCTCGTTCGGGGCGAGCGTCTCAGCGTGCCAGAGCGTGATCAAATCCGGAGGTGGTCGTGTAGCTGGCGGGTGGTCAGCGTCGGTGCCACACTGGCTCAGCCTGTCGAGGTGAGACGCCGTCGCTGGCGAGCTTAACGTCACCGCCATCATCGCTGGCGAACCTAACGCCGCCGCCATCATCGCTGGCGAGGTTGACGTCGCCGCCATCATCACGTCCACCGGAGATGGCCCTATCGCCGCCCGGCGACGGCCGTCAGCGGGCCTTCAGCGCTGTCGCAGACGGGGCGGACCACCCTCCCCTCCCGGCTCGCCGTGTGTCCCGCTGTGAGTGGCGGCGGCCGGCCGTCAGCAGATTTAGACGTGCCGGCCCCTCCCCGGCTTGCTGTGTGTGTCCCGCCGTCGGCGGATGGCGCGCCTCAACAAATGGGTGTGGCGCGGCGCCAGGCGCCACCGGCCGGCCGGCCGCGTACGAACGGTCGGCTGAGGCCGGAGCTGGGCCGGAGAGCCTCGGCAGTCTCCTCCTCGCTCTGCTCAGCGGTGGTCCGCTCCGGGCGGAAGGTAGCCGTTGCAGTCGCCGGGAGTAGCCTGATCCCGGGGATACATGACTCAGCAGGTTCTAAAGGCTAGGGCCAGATAATGATGGATACGTCTCGCTAAGTGCACACTAATTACCAGGCCATAAATCATTCAGTGTTGGTTTACCCTGTGCTGTCCGTGATCTTTCGCTCATCGCGCCTGTCTGGGGTAAAGACACCCCTCCCACGTGGTCTTATTGACGGATGGGATATTCTGAAAAGATAATTACCGACTGGTCATTCTCACCCAGGGTGCGTTGAATTGAATGTCACCGGACCCATGGCGCCACGGGTTGCCTCAGCTCGTCTGAAATGCTTACAATCACAAAAAGTGCCAACGGCTCAAGAGCCATGTATTATTTGTTCTGGTGTACTTAAATGTTTTCATCCGGTAGCAAAGGGGACGGGAACCCGGACAATCCGGTACCAGGGTTACAGACATGGGGCGAAGCCGAGCTTGGGTTCGGCGTCAGCATCGACTTTGCGAAGCCGCGGTTCTCTCCCAATGTCTTCGTGTTGGACTCCGGCATTAAGCCATTTTCCGTGGCTGGATCCGGCTTCGGCTTCGTGTCCTTTTACATGGTTGGCTTTGGCTTCGGCTTTGGCTCAGTGTCATTCTTCAGACTTTGTTCGGCATCGGCTTCTGCTTGACTTTTTCAGGATGACTCCAGGTTCAGCTTCGTGCGATCTTAATCTTCTGGCATCGGCTTTTTCACTGTCATTTTCCACTGGGATATATGTTATGGCCAGCCGGCGTGCTGCCACTTCAACAGATAACACTTGTTCAAGGCCGCAAAGAGGGCATAATCTGAGCTTGTCTAGTATGACGGCCTCTGACTGGCGCACTGTCAGACTACTCAATGGCATTCAAGCCATTCAAACAGGACATCTCTCAACAATTTGCTGCGTGCAGGATCGTAAGCTCCTGTCCAAGCATCCAGTGATGACGCCAATTATGAGGACGGCAGGGATGGCAGAGGGACACTGGGTTCAGTTTCCATCCGTTGTTCAGGCCTGCTGTCTAGGTTGCAGTCCTCCTGCCCAGACAGGCATCTGTTTTGTATGTTTTTCTTCCTGCCAGTGATTCATTAAAATTATATAGTTATGGCGCCGCGGGCGCCAAACCCTCCATCACAAGCACCGGCAACTGTCACAGTACCGCCTCTGGTACAGACATTCATCTATCATCTTAAGTGAAGGCGCTGGGTGTGTTCCTCGACCACCACCTCACCTGGGAGCCCCACATCTCCTCTCTCGCTCGGCGCTGTGATGCAGTCCTCGTGTCGCTGTTCAAAATTCTACACCACTTCACTCCTTAGGTCCTGGAGCTCCTTGTCGAAATTCACGTCTTACTCACCACCTGTCCATCTGGGATGGAGCGGCTGAGCTCACCTAGACAGGATGCGAAGGGTGATGCATTTTGCAACCAAGCTTGTGAGTGGTGTCCGCCGCAGCGATCACATTTCACCAGTTCTGGAAGTACTCGGCTGGTGTAGCGTCGCGCACCTTGTGCACCACCGGAACTACCTGAATGTGTACAGGGCACTGGACGTCCCCGAATCCGCCAGTACATTGTGTGCTCTATTCGTGACGCGCGCCGAGCCTTCCCAACGTTACACTCGGCTTATGTTGGGCGGTGTCGGCTCGCTACATCTGCCGCGCGTCCGAACGGCCACCCAGCGGCATTTGTCGTGCCGCGCCGCAGCTGCGTAACCGGCTGCCTGCGGCGGCCGTCCGCGCCCCCTCGCGTGGACATTCCTGACTGGTTTAAATCGGCGTCTCATTCACAGCAGCTGCTCTCACCTGTGCGTATATGTGTATCTCTGAGTACTGTGTCTGTGGTTTTCTTGGACGAATAGGTGCAGAGCAACCACCGCGTGGATGTGCCTGTATACAGTAAACGCGGATAGATGTCAAAACACGTCGCCACCGCCACCCGGATCGGGTAGGTTCCCTCTTCACGAGAAGGACAAATGAAGGGGAAGGGGGTGAGGCGATCACATTAACTGAAACTGTCACGAGGTGACTGCCACTGATGGGTTCGCCCTTTATGACTGAAGTCATTGTTGTGTGATGGTGTTACTACGTATGTGTGGATGCGTGAATCTCGTTATTGGACTGTTGGCCGATACTGGACTACACAGTCGGGTCTGGTGCGTCTGACGCGCCGGGCCCGTCTGGTGGGGGTTGAGGCCTGACCTCCTTTGTGGCCCCACCAGGACCGGACCCGGCCATGCCGACACGGAGCGTCAGCATGGCCGAGCCCTAGGCCAAAGCGGTCCGGCTCACCGGAGCATGCCCTCGATATACGTCAGACGCCTGTGCAGTAACCCCTCGTCCCGCCGCCCGCAGCGGGGTGGAGACGAAGAAAAATTACAAGTTTGTGAAGGGCATCAGCGGCCTGCTCGACAAGACGGAGCCGATCGTGGACTTTGTCCAGTGCTACCAGTCAGCTGTGCGCTTCCTGAGCGGCCAGGTGCACGCGCCCGAGGAGCTCCGCAACAGAGAGGTACGTCACAGCTTGTGGAGCTCCGCAACAGCGAGGTACGTCACAGCTTGTGGAGCTCCGCAACAGCGAGGTACGTCACAGCTCGTAGAACTCTGGTAGAGAGGTACGTCGCAGCTCTTAGAGCTCCGTGGCAGAGGCACGTCACAGCTCCTAGAGCTCTGGTACAGAGCGGTACGTCCTAAGTCGTAAAGCTCTGGTACAGAGACGTGCGTCACAGCTCGTAGAGCCGAGCAACACAAAGGTACGCCGCAGCTCGTAGAGCTCTGTTACAGAGAGGCACGTCACAGCTCGTGAAGAGGTACGTCACAGCTCATAGAGCTTGTAGACGAAGGTTCGCTGCATACCTGCGGAACAGGCAGGCACGCCGATAGAGCCTGGGAGCAGGTAAGTACGATCAGAGCTCACAAACACGAAGATGAAAGACGGAGCTCCGTGGCAGGGCTATATCACTGAGCTCTGGAAGGGAGGTAGTTCACGAGAAGTGCGTTGCAAAACTTCGGAACTGAAGGTATGTCACGGATATGTGCAGGAACAAAAACCTGGAAGAAATGCGTACGCCACAGAGCTCCGTGAGATAGGGTAGGTCGCTCCGTCACAGTGCTCCGAAACAGAAGTGTGCCACAGCCCCACCCCGCCTCCTTCTCTCCGGGCATTATCCTTGGCTTCCAAAGGAGGCTGTCACAGCATGTACGGAACTCGCCCCAGAGGCGGGTGAGCGCACTGAGGATGATACGCACTCGCATACGGCTGTTATCAGTGCAACCCCATATAGATGAGCTCACACAAGACCGCTATCAGTGAACCTCATGGGCGCTAGCCTGCAGGGCTCGGTGGTGGCCTGTGAGGTTGCGTTTCGATCGGCTGCTGTGACCAGGGCGCGGTGAGCCAGCTCCGCGGCCCGCCGTGCCTCGGCACCTGTCGCCGCCGGCACGTGTCACAGGTCCCCCTGCCGAGAGGAGACGTGACAGATTGGTCTCAGCTGGCACCACTCTGAGGCCATCCGTCACGTTTTGTTATGTCGACTAATTCGACTGCGACTGAGCGAGGAATCCGTCAGTGTCCGCCCAAGAATCCGAGGGTTTCGTGACGGACGATCGATGACAGCCCGCCCCTCCTTCGTATCCATGGGACAGTGGTGGCATGGTGTGGTGGGAATAGTGATATTTATATTCCGAACGTTGCGAAAAGAAGCTATCGTCTTGCACCTCTCGCTGTTCGCGTTTTCAGAAAGCTTTCCTGACCGCTCAGTCAGTCGACAAGGGACCGTTGCACGCCAGAGCGCGGCCAGTCTGAAGAACTTTCTATGCGTACATATCAGGAATGAGGGGAGACCGGCACTAAATGCACAATTTTTTGCATTTTACATAGTCCAAAGCTCAAATACCCAAGTAGAGCTGTGGTTGTTGAGGACAGGAGCACGGGATTCTCTTTGCAGGGCCTTACGCATCGGGCAAGGTGCCAGTAGCCAGGGGCTACTGCGAAGTTTTGTCGGGCTATCCATTCTCTTTTTTTGTGGTCGGGACGCAGCCAGGCGGGTCGCCGCGGAGGGTTGGGACGCAGCCGGGCGGGTCGCCGCGGAGGGTTGAGACGCAGCCGGGCGGGCCGCCGCGGAAGGTTGAGACGCAGCCGGGCGGGCCGCCGCCGCGGAGTGTCGGGACGCAGCCGGGCGGGCCGCCGCCGCGGAGTGCCGGGACGCAGTCGGGCGGGCCGCCGCGGAGTGTCGGGACGCGCCTGTGCGGCCGCCGCCGCGGAGGGTCGGGACGCAGCCTGTCGGGCCGCCGCGGAGGGAGCGATCCTCGGGAATACAGACATGGGCGGGGTGGCGTCACGGGCGGTGCCCACCGCCGCACGCGCGCTGGGAACTGGCCACATTCCGCTGAGGTCTTGGCATCAGCCTATTCCGGTCTTTGGTCAGCCGAGGTTACGCGGCTTCTACGCCGTGGCCACGGCTGTTGATCTGTGCTCCAGACTTGGCCGTGCTCAGATGCGGATCGCTGCGTAGCA